>NW_028227269.1:23197500-23487500 GCF_978045245.1 Mus caroli | reverse complement strand
TGTGCTTGGGATCTCAGAATAAAAAACACTCAAGTGTGTTCATGGTGTACATATAAAAGACCCTTTACAATGTATATAGCTTCCTAATCATGAAGGAGATATAGTCTAACATAAAGTTCTTAGGAAAGTGCTGGGTAGAGTAGATGTTGGTTGCAGAAAGTGAAGGCTTTAAAAAATGAAATGAGAGCAGATAATGTGAGCTTTACATGGATAATTATGTGAATGGTTGTGTGATCAAACTCTGTGGTTGCATTTAGATACCTGAACAGGGAGGGCCAGGTGCAGGCCACACAAGACAGGCTCTGTCTAAAGATTACACGTGGGGAAAACCAGAATGTCGGGAATTCATGGAGAAACGAAAATTAAAATCAGATTAAATCTAAAATACAGAGGTGAAGAAACAGCTAGGTAGACAACACAGCTCTCTCTTCCAGGGCTGAGTGTCGTGGCTGTGTGCACAAATACTTTGCAAGCTCAGTGTCAACAGAAGTATAAACAGTGTGTCCTACCAGCTTTAGACCAGTCTGAAAGTAGGCCATGGCTATACTCACCATCCCTAGGAGGTGTAGGGAAGACTCAGGCCACCAGATTCCCTCAATGGGGACTCATTGAGATGAAAATCCCCATTGTCTTTTTGGTGTCTTTTGATTCAAAGATGATTCTGGAGGCCTTCAGCGACTTGTTGGGCCTGGAAAGTAATATTCACCCCTTTGCAACTGGAGATTTACAAGTCAAGGGCTTCTGAACCAAACTTAGACATGAGGCTGGACCCCAGGTGACTGTTCTCTGAGCCAACACCATGCTTCACGTGACTGAGAAGAACAGTCTTGCCCCAGAATCCCCCTCATGTGTGCAACACAAATGTTAGTCTGGGCTGCTGCAATGGGGTTGGAGCATACTTCTATGAATAAGAGTGATGGCAAGCCCCATTGTCCTTTCAGTGGTAAGTTCTCTTTCAAATTGGCCCACTGAATGGCTCCCTGGTCTCTCTTTACAGCCCATGGAGATTTATTTTAAGAGAAGTCTTGTCTATGCTCTCTCCCAGGAGACATTGCGCTGATCCACTGTAGCCTGTCATATAAGTTAGGAAGACCACCACCATAAGAAGGTGTTTTAGCAACTAACTACTGGGATAAAGAACTGGACTTTTAGACAATATTTTGTCTAATGATTTGTGAATTTCTATGATGTGAGTTTTGCCCTACCTTCCTCCTCTCCATATATCAGCATCTTCATTCCACACATCAGTGATTGTTCTCATCAAAGAAAGCTTACACCTTACTGAGCTGATCTTCCTAGCCCAATCATGCCACCTATATGTTTAATGATCATATAACAATGAGCAAGAAGTCCAAATGAGTGCCACCGACAATGAAATGATGGATCTAGCTGTCACCAATCAAGCTAACAAGGAGTAGGCATTGCTGAAAGTGGCCAGAGGGGAGCTGAACCTGTGTTGGGCTCAAGGGCTGATTTAAGAATAATAATTCTTGAGGTCGTTGAAGTCTGAGTAGGTAAATGTACTGCCAAGCCTGAAGAATCCCCAAGACCCAGAAAGAGAAAACAATTCCTTCAGGTTCTCTTCTGACCTCCACACACATGCACATATGAAAGAAAGAAAGAAAGAAAGAAAGAAAGAAAGAAAGAAAGAAAGAAAGAAAGAAAGAAAGAAAGAAAGAAAGAAAGGAAGGAAGGAAGGAAGGAAGGAAGGAAGGAAGGAAGGAAGGAAGGAAGAAAGGAAGGGAGAGAGAGAGAGAGATGGAGGGAGGGAGAGGAGGGAGGGAGAGGAGGGAGGAAGGAAGGAAGGAAGGAAGGAAGGAAGGAAGGAAGGAAGGAAGGAAGGAAGGAAGGAAGGAAGGAAGAAAACATTACCAAAAAAAAGGATAAAAGTGTTCACTATTGAAGACCCAGTGAACCGTGTAGCTAGTGATAAGGTTTGAAAGGTGACAGCTGCTAGTTAAGTTAAATTATTTCTTCTAGAGACCACAAGCTCTCTGTCAATTCCTATGGCTCATTTCTCTTTCTGAGAGAGAAGTTTCTCGTAATTCCATTCAGGTGAGTGGGAACCTATGATTCTGGCATGTATCAGAGAGCAGACCAACGGCAGACTTTTGGCCTCCCTGAGAAGCACTTAGTGGGGAAGCGTAGGGCACCTGAAGACAAAGAGAACTCAAGGACACAGGAAAGCAACCAAACAAGGGACAGTGGGACACAAGATGGGAGGACTACTGGATTAAAGCAGGGGACAGACATAAGAAATGAGAAGGTGTGCTGTGACCTAGTGAATGTGATCAAGTCCTTTGTAATATAAGATGTCCCAAGAGAGGGGGAGAAATTACAGAGGGCCATAGAGACTTTCAGGATCTACCATGTATATGTGTATGTATATGTATATTTGTATATGTGTATATATGTGAGTGTACATAATATCTATATATCTACATCGATATAGATATACATACATACATGGATACTCCCTTATTGACCTCATCATGATCAAGTTTTTCCCTTCATGAGAGTTAAAGAGTAACAGGGATTCCCACTGTCTACATTAGATCATGTTTTGTCTACACCCTTCCCAATGGCACCTAGACCAGGAAGTGACTTCCAAACACAGTAGACCATCATTGGGGAAACATTCATAACCCTGTACAATATTGATTTTTAAATCTCTTCCTGTACAGTATCTAACTTATGATGATTACAATGTGCTATCCTCCCATCTCTCAGAGACTCCATTTAGTGACTGAGTCTGTGAAACTGAATTCTTTGTCCTAGAACTGAAATAAAAGAAAGGTGAATGCTAATCTTTGAAACAACAACAACAGCAACACCCTAAAACTCTCCCATAGTGCCACTGTGGCAATGACCGTCACTAAAGTTCCAGACGACATCCCAGCAAAGCTACACACAAGCTTTCCTGACTCTGGCTTCAATACAAAAGGAACTTGACTTTCTATCAAAGAATCCCTGTCCCTAAATTTGGAAGCCCTTTCTCCTCTTGAGTCAACAGAAAGAACAAGACCCAGTACCTGCACCAGGCCCAAATGTCCCTGCCTCTGTGTAACAAGTTTTAATACACACCGCTAACCCAGGGAGAATCCTGGCACAACTGTGGGTGTGATAGGAAAAGGAGTCAGTTTTCACTAACTTTCTTTTAAAAGCCCACAGTCGTGATACAGACTTGATGCTGATTCCTTGACACTTTGGCTCCTGAAGTTAAGGTTGAATTTGAAAACTCAAAACTGAACTATGATTTTTGTCTTTATGAATTTCCCTGAGAACTCTTCTAGGGCGTTAACATGAAAAGAAGCAATGTCCAAATCACACATCCAGATTGCCATCACACCCTTGAGTGGTAGGTACTGCATGCATTGTCTCAGACTGCTGTGTCAGAAACACAAAAATAGGTTCGTGTCTTTCTCCAATATTTATTGAATGACAAGTTCACCACCAACTACTTCAACTTCTCGTGTTTAACTCTTCAAATACTCCTGCTTTCCTCGGGTAGTTGTGACCCCTATGGTCGCAGGCTCTGTGATTATCATCTCAATTACTAATGTTAACTTCTCAGATCACCCATTATTTACCCATTTCAAGATGAGAGGGACATTTGTTTCCAAGATGACCAAGGAAAGGTTAGGAAAGCTACTGGGTTCAAAGTGGCCTTGATAAAGCTGAAGCTAGAGAGCTGATACAGGGTCCATGCAGGTGCTTAGATAAGATGGTGACAAAACAAACCCAGGTGCAGAGCTGGCTCAAGGCTCAGAGCTTACTCAGGCTAATTCCAAAGTGAAATCAAAGAGACTTTTATCAAGGAAGGGACCACAACACACTAAAGCCCTAAACACAGAGTTGGGAGTTCATTACTGATCTATCCCATCTGTCTATCCTAGGTGGGTAGATGATGGATTGGTGAGTGCTATTACTCCCCACTGTTAGGGGCTCCATGTTTATATGTCCTATACTCTTCCACATAATAGATAGTAACTGTGCAGGGTACAGTCGAAGCTCCATGTATATTATACTATTTTAAATTTTATTCTTATTTTTATGTGTTATAATGGTGTGTGTGTGTGTGTGTGTGTGTGTGTGTGTGTGTGTGTGTGTGTGTTTGTGGAGCATTCTATGGGAATGGGGAGCATTCTAATGTCTGTGAGTTCCAGGAAGAGTTGAGGATTGGTGTGACCAAAGCTTAGACTTCAGTGAAAACCTTTGGGATGTGTCTGGCTATCACTTCATTGCTCAGCTCCTCTAAACTGACTTCACATCCACAGAATGGATCACAATTACTCCTGCTCTCTGTGAGGATGGAGACAATGCATTTAGATGCTAGAATTAGCAGCAATGTAGGAAGTCATTCCCAACTTTTCTGTGTTTTCTTAGTTTCCCCCAAACAACAACCCACTGCATCATTCTCATGAGACTGGGGAGTAACTGTTACTGCCCTTGCTGGGCACATTTCGCTGGGCATGTTTCGCTGGGCACATTTCGTCACTCACTTGGATTGTGTCAGAAGATGTAGCAAATCATGTTAACCCTGGGCCAGAATTTTAACCCGAAGGCCTTCTGAGAACTATGTTATGAAATTTTTCCCTTTTCTTTTTTCTTGTTTTTTTCCTTTTGAGATTTTTTTAATTTACATTTCAAATGTTATCCCCTTTCCTAATTTCCCCTCTGAAAATCCCCTATTCCCTCCCCCTCCCCCTGCCCCCAGCCCACCCACTCCTATTCCTGGTCCTTTCATTCCCCTACACTGGGGCATAGAGCCTTCACAGGACCAAGGGCCTCTCCTCCCATACCAGCCCAGTGAATGTTGTGACCCCTCCCATAGGACATATAAAATTGGAGCCCCTAACAGTGGAGAGTAATAGCACTCACCAACCCGTCATCCACCCACCCAGGATGGACAGATGAGATAGATCAGTAATGAACTCCCAACTCTGTGTTTAGGGCTTTAGTGTGTTGTGATCCCTTCCTTGATAAAAAGTGAATATTTCCCATTTCTATGGAAGATACTCTCCTTACTATCTGTTGTCTGGATCAGGACAAAGAGTGGGGTTACCCCACAGGGACAACCGCCATATGTCCTTCACATTTCAAAAACCCACAGACCTTTTGTTCATCCTGCCCTGCTGATTACTTAGCAGATACACACATCAACACCATTCCAAACATGTGACTCGCCTGCTCAACTCCTATGACCTGGCTCTCATCTGATCAACTCCTATGACCTGGCTCCATTGTTATTTCTTAAGCATCACTTCCCACTTAGTTACTGCATCTTTTAATTTTCTCAATGCTTAGGAAGGAAGAGTTTGCTTGACTCATAGCTTGAGTGTGCAATTCATTATAGAGGTGATAGTCAAGACTGCAGGAGCATAGGGCAGTTGATCACATTTTGTATCCATGTCAGGAAGATGAAGCCACAGAGATGAAGCCTAGCACTCAGCTCACTCACCTTTTTATTTAGTCCAGGATCTCACTTAGTCCATGAAATGATGCTGACCACATTTATGCTTGTTCTTTAACCATCTCCTCTGAGATCAAAGAATTATGTCCTGTATGGGTGCGCCTTAAGCAGGAAGGTGAACAACAACAAACATATCTTCAGGAAGTCCCTGACACTGATCAGATTCACTAGGCTCCTCCTCTTTAGACTAAGCAGAGCCCAGCTGCCAAGAAGACTCTAGAACAAGTTGGGCAGCCTGAAGGAGATTAAGAGAACCTGAGGCACTTGGAAAGAACACTTACAACCTGTTGAGCTGTCTGCAGGCTGTTCGTTGTGCTGCAGGTTTTCCAGCTGTCACTCATGCTAGAGTGGGCCTTGGTGATGCAGATGTTGTTGAGTTATTTCTTCTCCTATAAGTAACCCCTCACCAATATTCCTGTAAGTAGCCCCATAAAACACATTGGTTCAACAAATTGGACTTTGGTGGTATCCATACTCTGGTCTTTCATGGGTTCTCTATCTGGGGGGAGAAGAAAAGTGTGTTTTGTCTCTCCAGCAAATGTTTTGTCACACAACAGTTTTCTTCCCACTTCAGTTAGCTAAATGCAGGAATTGACTCTCAGTTGTGCCCAGGGGGTTATCTCCAGAACAGGATTCTAGATCCTGTCAACTGACATTCAATATTAACTATCACATGGGCTATTTTTATATTTTTCTATTACAGAAATAGACTCCTTTCTCCATGACTGTGGCTGCTCTCAGACCTCAGCTTCACATCCTCTCAACCTTGATGAGCTGTAGGCAGTAAAACATGTATGACTTGACCCTCTGGCCCTGTGGGAATCGCATGGCATTTTATGAAGGGTTTGACATTTGATGCTGTGGCACTGTGACAAGTATATCTTAAATCTTAAAAACAAACCATTCAGTTTTTAGAAAAATTAATTTCCTGGTAATGTATACCATAAGCATAGTAACAGATGTCCCATGGGTACAGTAACATGCATACTCATTAACTATATATAAATTTAATTATCTTTAATTTGCATCCAAATCCAATAGCTCATTCCAGCACCATCCTTGGCCATTTCTGAGGTCCAGCCTCCACTTCAGATATAGCACGGGACTGGAGGCTGAGGCTCAGATGTGGACATCTGTTGAATGCATGACTTTATGATTCCCTTTCTCAATAATTATACATGCATATATATGTGTGTGTATACATAAATACATATTTAAGTTGTATAGATATGAGAGAAAAAAACTCACAAAATTCCACCCCTAGATAAATAGGGGTGCAATTAATAGTTGCTGATAGAAGGAGACAAGTCTTCTCTATGGATGAGCTTCCTAATAGGCTATCTCATCCCTTGTGATCACCCCTGAACACACACACACATACACACACACACAGCCAACACTAAATAAACGCAGCAGGTTAAATTTGTAGTGTGTGTGTGTGTGTGTGTTTACCTGAAAATATGCCTGTGTACTATGTGCATGTGCAGTGCCTGTGTACTATGTGCATGTGCAGTGCCTGTGTACTATGTGCATGTGCAGTGCCTGTGTACTATGTGCATGTGCAGTGCCTGTGTACTATGTGCATGTCCAGTACCTGGAAAAGTCAGAGGTAGTCATTAGATCACCTGGAAATAGAGTTGTAAGCCACCGTGTGGGTGCTGGGAACTGGACCCAGGTCCTCTTCAACAATAGCAAGTGCTCTTAACAATTGAGTCATCTCTCCAGCCCCTCTCAGTGATAATTTAAAAGTGATGTTGAGCTTGAGTAATGAAACGGATGTCAATTTTAAAGTGTTTTCAGAATAAAAGTAGCCTTGTTTACTCAGATAAAATGGTTAGGAATTTTTTGTTAATTTTTTATGAGAATTTCATAGGTGATTACTACATTTATATCATACCTATCCTTCCTCCTCCCCTTACAATTCCTTCTGTCTCTATCTCTTCCATTTCTTTCCAAATTCTTAACCTCTTCTACATGAATTGTTCTATACAGACACATATTCACACACTCATACACTTATACATACTCATAGTCACACACACACACACACACACACACACACACACACATACACACACACGTACACACACACATGTGTGTGTATGTGTGTGTGTGAGTGTGTGTGTGTGTGTGTGTATGTGTGTGTCTATGTTTAGGGGTGATCACAAGGGATGAGATAGCCTATTAGGAAGCTCATCCATAAAGAAGACTTGTCTCCTACTATCAGCAACTATTAATTGAACCCCTATTTATCTAGGGGTAGAATTTTGTGAATATTTTTTTCTCTCATTCAGTCTTTATATAACAAAGTAAATGGTTATCTGATAGTGACCAGTATTTTTTACCCTTTCCTTGATGATGGTTACTTATTCTGTGAGATACTGGTATCTTAAATGATCTCAGTGGCCATAAAGTGAACATGTGCATTGCATTAAAAACATGTAGTGAATGAAAGCCACTTGGGAGTAGTGGCTTTCCCACAGCAACTGAGCAAATAAAATATTTGTATGTTTTATTACTAATAACAAACCAAAGTATGTCGTGAGGACTACATACTTTGCTAGAATGGATACCTTTCATTACAAGGAACCTCAGATGAGCTCCAAGCCTGAAAAGATAGCTCTAGTGTGTCTTAACAGAGGAAGAAATAGAATTCAGGGTAGAGATACTTGTCCCAAATTCTATTGGTAAATCATAGAGAGATTTGAGGGTAGCTGTGTCTTCCCTTGGTTTTTCTGTCACACTATCTGGTCTTCCTAATCAAATCCATGAACCTGGACTGGGCAGAGAAGTTGTTTGTAGTGTATGAAGGCTAACACACAGCTTGCCCTATCTCCAGATTCTTCCCAGGAAAGAATCCAAATGTTCTTTCTTCTCACATGAGCTTCTGATGTAAGATGGAAGGTCAAAAGTTGCCTCCCTCCTTCCTGTAAGCAAACCTGTCTGGTAGAGTCCAAGTACAGCTACACAAATGATTAGACTGTCTCAGAACCTAAGATTATAGCAAGAAAGCAGATTCATATACACCTACTTCAGAGATGCCCACGCTACATGTGAGAGAAGAGAGAGAGTGAACCCCCACCAACCACTGCTTCCTACATGGCTGAAACGATCAGAGGCAAGAAGACTGCAATGCATGGGCAGACTTGGAAGGAAGTAATTGTTCCCTAGAACTTGTTTGGCAATGGAACCTGCTTTTGCATTCTTCTCCTTGGTGAGTTTTCCGCATCTGCTATTTAAATAGAACAGTGCATATGGTGCCATCATTTTTGAGAACATAAATGAAGATGGAGAAATTGTTGTTTTCCTGGTCTCATTGCTTGGGTGGGGATCTGGATCCCATGTTGAAAAATCAGGAGACATGCTACCCCAGCAACAACAGTTGGAACACTAACCACAGGAGCCCTGGGAACCTCAATGATATATTGTAAAATAGTAGTAGAGGACACATTTTACAGTAGGTGGAATTCTTCATAATTGTTTTACCTAGATCTGTCTATGATCTGAAAAAGGCAGAAGGACTGGAATTTCTTCTGTAGCCTTTTTTAGCCTGTGCAGGAAGAATCTGCCTCAGCAAGCATGAGAAATATGGCGGGCCATTAACAAATGGCCACCATTCCATTATGTATCTTTGTTGGGGCATGCCCTGCTGGTGAAGGGACTGTCATGTCTAGTGGGGTATAGGGTTAGCGCCATCCCACCATTACATAGGTTTGAGTCCCAGACTGAAAAGTTCAAAGAAAATCTTAACAGATCAATGGCATTTATCTCTTTTTTGGCTGCAAGTGCAGAACATCCACTCCCCTGCCCACTTCCCTTACCATAAAGAACTGGGGTCTTGAACCAGGAGACACAATAGATCCTTTCTTTCTAATGTTGCATGCTAGCTAAGTATTTGATCCAGAGACAGCATAATGATGATGATGATGATGATGATGATAATACAGGGAGCTTCCTTTACTTTATCCTCTTTCCTCTGGGTCTGGTCATCCCCTGGACCACTTTGCTCTATACAGAGAAAGTTGTACATTTTCTTGGGAAGCTTGGAAGTTACTGAGTCCCGAGGAAATCTCCAATGGTTAGAGACTAGCAGGGGACACTGAACACTATTCAGGGAATTGTGTAGAAATCTTCAGAGAATTTTTCAGATTACAGATTTTATTTTCCAGTGAGATTATCTATTTTTCAAAGAAAATAAGACATAACCTCATGCAAGTAGGAAGCAAGTGCCAAAGATCAGCTCACTGATTATTGAAAAGGCCAGTAGGCTGTTCACAGAGAATCTGAGGAACTGAGGGTTTATTGGCAACTTATCCAAGCGGTGTTAGGAATAAATTACTACATAAGATGAATAACATTAAAATTCTATAGGGACGCATAATATACTCTTTGGGTTTCATTTTCCTTGCTGGATGGAACTTATTTACATCTTTGATAGATGAAGATCTACAAGATAGCCTCTGCCAATAAAGCTGTAGAACACAATGGCCTGTCAACAGACAGTCAGTCAAGAGTGCAAGCCCAGGCTTGCCGTGAAAGCCATGTTACCTTTTCCATGTTCTGGTTTCATTAGGTTGCTGTGACAAATATATGTTACCCAAAAGTAACTTAGAGAAGGAAATGATTTATTTTATCTTATACTTCCAGGCCTTGGTCCATCATTGAGGGAAGTCAGGGCAGGAATCTGAAGGCAGTGCTGCTTGCTTTTCTGGGAAGTATTACCTCTAACAAGGTAATTCACTCACAGCCAAGGAAGTACAGCAGAAACCAGAGAGGAATCCTTCTTGCTGGCTTACTCAAAGACTCACTGTCTTAGTCAGGGTTTCTGTTGCCATGATGAAACACCATGACCAAAACCAACTTGGGGAGGGAAGGGATTATTTTGCTTATACTGTCATGTCTTACTCCATCACTAAAGGAAGCCAGGGCAGGAACCTGGAGGCATAAGCTGAGGTAGAGACCATGGAGAAGTGCTGCTTACTAACTTGCTTCCCATAGCTTTCTAAGCCCACTTTATTATAGAACCCAGGACCATCAGCTCAGGTATGGAATGCGCTAGGTCTTCCTCTATCAATCACTAAATACCCTACAGCTTGATCTTATGGAGGTATTTTCTCAACTGAGGCTCCCTCCTCTCCAGTGACTCTAGGTTGTGTCAGGTTTAACTGACCAGCACTCCCCATGCTTAGCTACCCTTCTTACATAGCAGAAGACCCCCTGCCTAGGCAACAGCACCACCCACAGCAGTCGGGGTCTTCCTACATCAGTTAGCAATCAAAACAGAGCTATAGTCATGCTCACAGGCCTATTTGGGAGGGAACAAACACTGCTTTGAGACTCTCTTCTCTGGTGACCCAAAGCTGAATCAATTAAATAGTTAAAGCTAATTAGAGCATTCAGATTCCCTATCTTTTTAATTTTTTTAATACTAAAAAGCTTTCTAAAATCTCCTTCTAGAGATTCTCAGACTGAAGTACATGAGCATAAACTACATAAGACAGATAACAGATCCTACTGATTTCAGACAGACAGACAGACAGACGGACAGACAGAGGGAAAGAGAGAGGGAAAGAGGGCAAGAGAAAGAGAACTTAAGAGAAAATGTGAACATGCATATATTATGGAATAAAGCTCCTGAGTGAGCTTAGGTCACATTTGGCCAAGTTATAAAATCTGTCAGTGGGTCCGGAGCACATGTGTAAAGGGCTATTTCTTCTGTTTCCAAAACCATTGGAAATAGATTCCCTCAGGAGGGCATCCCTTGGCAGACACCCTAGTGGATATAGTAGGTTGTGCTGCATTGACATTTCTTTAGTCTGGGATGAATACACTGGGCAACACATATGAAGGAACTCATCCATCCCACTTATATCATGTTTCATGAGCTTGCCCAAGGGGATTGGCTCTTCTTTCACTGAGGAGAAAAGAAGTTGGGTTCTGGAACTCTGGGCTGTTTCCTAAATATTCTTCACAATCTCACTCTTGAGAAGAGAAGTGTTCCCTCTGATTCAGGAACCATCAGAATACTGATTTAGGAATGGTGTTTATCCCGCTGACTCAGTGACGATACCTGTGAGCACTGATGTATGAGAGTAAACCACAAAAGGAAATCTTGTGTGTGGTAGAAGGTGGCTGAGTGCTGGACATATGTGTCAAGGACCTGGATCTGTGACCCTGCAGCATCCATGTGTGTCAAGGATATACCACCTTCCTGGCCTGAATCTCACTTCCAGGAGAACCAAAGGATGCCTCAGTGCAGTCCTCCTTCTCAGCAAATTTCCTGGATGGACACTGAACAATTGTGATTTCAGCTTTCTGCAAGGACTCAGTTCCCCCTCTGGATGTATGAATAACCCTGTGAGCAGTCAGACTACTATATAATCTGCAACCTTTGCACTCCATGTTCTGGCCTGCTCTGGAAATGGAAATAGCAAAGCTCAGGAGCCAAACATCTTTAGAGCCAGAAGGTTCATATCACAAAGAGATTTCCAAGTCCCAGTTGCATTTGGACTGAGGCAAATGAGCAAACTAGACTTCAAGGTCTAAGTCAAGAATTCTGACGATCTTCTATAGCTTGTCATAAAGAGCCTTTTAACCTTTACTGTAATTTAGGGCAAGAACCCCTGAATTGGAGCCTTAAGTCCAAAATCACTGTGCAGAGGAAATGCCCTCCAATCATTTCAGAAAATGTCTTGATTGCTGGAAATACCATCTTACTCATTCCATGTGTTTCTGCATCTCGGTTTGCTTGGCGCCATAAGCCTACCTAATTATATCACAGGGCATCTGTAGATGTATTTCTAACATGGAAACAATGTCAATAAATCTAACCAGTTGGCTGGAGATGCCATCATAGCTTCAAGAATTTTTACCCAATCTTAAAGAAAAAAAAAAACAAAACCTCAAGTTAATAATATTTAAACTGTTTAAATGAACCTCTTCCTGTTTCTGAGCAGAGATTCAGAACTTTATTTGTACATAATACTCAAGTTCTGTGGAACCATGCCTGCCCGGCCTGTCATCTTGAAGCTCTCCACTCAGATGGAAACCGATACCTTTAAGGTCATAAAAAAAAAAGTCTCTGCCAGGAGAGCAGGAGAGAATAGTACCGGCACACCCAGGATCCCTAATGACATCCTTCCAGAAGGTGAGGCACTGGTCAAATCGGGCATCAGAAATCGGGCAGCAGAAGTGTAGGGCGGGAGAGTGCCTGGGTCGGGGTTACAGAAACCTTCTGGTGACTGTTTTATACATTTCTCACATACTTTTGGCTTTGTGTTAACACACCACTTCTCTTTACATGCACATCTGTTTCCCATGTTAGAACATAAACAGATCCAAAAGCAAGCAGCACTCCATGTCTGTTATTCTATGCTGAGGACTTGACTACATTGCAGTCACAGAGACCAATGGTGCTGGAGAATATAATATTTCCTGTGGTGAAAAGTATCCATACTGGTGCTTCCTAAAAACATACAGGGAAGGATGCATAAAATGAGCCTCTTCCTTGCTGTGTGGAGCTCAGAGTCATGTTAATGTGTGACGTGTCACTTCAGACAAGACACTGATGACAGACTGAAGAAATAACTCCACCCAACTCTATCTTAGTGAAGCAGGGAGTTTATTAGGGCTACCTATAAGCATGTAGGTAAGGGGGTTCTAACAGAAACAAGGCTGACTCAGAGATGGTTACATCACCCAAAAGTCCACTCCAGCTGGGAAGGTAACTATGAAAGCTCTGTCACTGAAGATCCTTGCACAATTTGCCTATAGCTTGCTTGATCTGGCTCAGAGGCAGGAGGTGGGGGGGGCGGGTGGAATATACACTCCCAAGAAATTGTTATTGCGTACATAATATTAAGGAGGGCCTTGTGAATCTTATAATTTTCAGGAGTCTTCTGAGCCTTGCATGTTGTGTTAACTTTTTGACTCTTATGACTTTCCCTCTTCCCTTCAGCAGAGAAGCTTTTCACTGGGAAGAAATAGCTTCAAAGCAGTGAGAAGTATGATCTGGATGGCTGGGGATAACTCTTAGTCTACAGGCCTTCTAAAAGGGAGGATAAATAGAGATATCTGAGTGATGCTCTTCAATTAACAGATTGGATTGAGCTTGACCTGGATCTGAAAATGGCTGTCGCACAAAACCACATGTTTCTATGTGGTGATAAAAGGGATGGAGATAGAAGGATGGAAGGGTTGGCGGAATGCTGGTGGGAGGATAGGGAGGATACCCATACAGGACTATGAAAGAACTCTAGGTAGAGATTCATTAATTCAGGGAAAACCCTGCAATTAATCCAGACATTCATTACCAAGATTTCATACTGCTGTAGGCTGTGTCCTGTTCTTTCTTGGTCACACACCTCCTTTGAATAGAAGGTGATTAACGGTTGAGAAAACCATGAGTACACAGCTGTGCTACCTCTGAGAGCACAAGGGAAGTTCTCTTTTGAGTGTGTGTGTTTGCCCATGTGTGCATGTAATGTGCATTTATGTTGTGTATATTCATGTGGTATGTGTATGTGTGTATAGTGCTTGTGTCTAGACTGCATGTATGGTATGCATATAAGTTTGTGCTTAAGTGGAATTTATATGGTATATGCCTATACATCTGTACATAAATACAGAGACCACAGGAAGATCTGGGGTATCCTTCTCTATCTCTCTTCTCACCATTCCTTTGAACAGGGTTTCTCATTAAACTAGAGCTAGGCTGGTAGCCAGCATTCCTCCTGTCTCCACTCCCCACAGTACTAGGAATACAGGTGTATGTGGCTATACTCAGCGTTTACATTGGTGCTGGAGATTTAGACTCGGGTCCTTATGTTTGTGCAGCAAACATTCTTACCTAGTCAGCTATCTCTCCAGCCCAAAGAGAGGAACTCTTTATGATGTTGGAACTCTGGCAGTAAAGAGATTGTCACTTCCTGTTCCTAGTATGTGAGTTTCACTCGGTCTGTAGTCTCTCACTGGGGTATTTCTTTGTAAGATTTTTCCTCGCAGTGCTGTGATTTTTGGAATTGAAGAGGGTTGTAGAGTGGCGGTCTTTCCACCTCTGTCTGATTACTGTATGGCTTAGGGGAAATGTTCATAAAATCTTTGTGTACCTAAGCCAGCTCAAGGCACTGGAGACTGGGTGTCATTTGATGTGACAGTTTGCAGAGTTAGAGTCTCTGTAATAGTCTCTCCAACTCTCCAGAATCCTGTGATTATTCCAGAAAGGAAACATGATTAACGGCAGAGCAAACACAGCTCAGAATCCTACTTACTGTCTACTTCTCAAATGACTGAGGAGGGAGGAGAGGCCCTTGATGACACGTGCCTCTTTCATGCCTTACTGTTGACAATGTGACCATGATTATGTTGATAAAACACATCAGGGAATCCATTTTGTGTATAGAATAAAATATTCTCCATGTCAATTCTCTCTCCCATCGAGGATCAATTTTCACTGTGATACATTACACAGATTCCTTATCTGGAACAGGCCCATGCCCGAGAGCCCAGGAGCTAGGCTGAACTAGTTTCTAGCTGTATGCCAGTCTCTGCCAAACTCAGGGACCCATCCTCAATGTCTCTACCAGTAAACTGTGCCATTCCCTGTGACCTTGTGATTTCAATTACCCATGCTTGGCTATATCTTAAAATACAAGGCGATGAGGCTGAAGAGATGCTCTTGCCAGAAAATCCATGTTTGATTTCCATCACCCACAGCATGTGCCTTACAACCTCCTGTAATTCCAACTCTAGGGGCATTATTCCTGACTTTTGTAGGTACCTGAATTCATGGGCATATATCCCCCACTACCACACACACACACACACACACACGCACACACACACGCACACACACAAATAATAAAAAACAATAAAGATAAATATTAAACCAATACAGGGAACTAAGGAATTAAGATAATTGAGAAAATAGATAGATACTATATTTATACAACCTACTTTATATTATACAGTAATAACTGCTCTATTTTATTAGTTTATTAGTTGTTGGTCTTATACTATGCTCCTTCATTAACTAAACTGTATCATAGGTATACAGGAATGGCATAAACAAGACACAGAAGGTTCAGACTTCTAATGTGTGTTGATGTGTCTCTCAAGTGAAGGGACAGCTATAACACTTCGCCATGTGGAGTCATATAATATTCTGTGTAGCCCATTCAGTGCTGGGACTCAGGAAAGTTCAAGGACATTTTGGGGCTTATTCTTCAATAGAGTCATCCTGGCCTCTGTAAGCTGCCCATGTCTGAGGTACAAGGGCAAGAGCAAGATGAACAGCCATTACTTTTGCCTTTAAGGACTCCAGTGACTACTGAGGGCACAAAATTAATAGCACAAAAAGACATAATTAAGAACTTACATATATGCTCTTTTCAAATTTTTCAAAAAAGAAATTCAACTTAAAAAAAAAACATTGTCTTTGTATAAGGAGTTGTAAAGTCTCTTCTGAAGAGTTCTGGTTGTTATAGCAACCAATGTAAAGGGATAAAATTGATATGCATCATTAGAATAGGATGTATATAGGTCCTGGGGCAGGGGCTGCATAGGCAGGACAACTGATGTTCAGCGAATAAGTGATTGTGTGTGTGTGTGTGTGTGTGTGTGTGTGTGTGTGTGTGTGTGTGTAGTGACTGAGATAAGACTGAAACTACTTGAATCATAGTTGTGAAAGTGACTCAGGTTATTTCTGCTGTGTCAAAGATGTCAGAGAACAGGCTAAGTCTCCGCTAATGGCTCTGCAGACCATAGCACCTGCAGAAACCACTCATCTGAGCCATCATGGCACACAGGACATGCCAATCCATGGATGTCATAGTGCCAGGAATCGTGCTTATCTCAGAGTCTGTCTTTGCCAATTAGTCCAATGGGCTAAAGTCATAGCTAGGGGAGATTGTGGTAGAGGAATCTCGATACTATCCTCTAATGGACCATGATCTGAACTCTGATCTCTCCCTTTAAGGAAAGAACTAACCCTGATAATTGGCTGTAAAACAGACTGGTATGTGGGATTGTTAAGAACTTGAAGGCTCATTTTGAAAGGTGACTCCAGCCAGCCTAAGTCCAGCAATAAACAAAAAGCAAACAGTAGACCCCACTATTGCCCAGTAGTCTAATTCTCCACAGCCAAACTCTGTCAAGACACACTGCACCCAAATTAGAGTTTAGATACTCATAGCCAAACTTCCCTAAAAGTTGTGCATATGAGATACTTTAGGAAAGAATATGTAGAAGATGGAAATGAACCCACGTGCTGTTTTTGTTAAGGAAAAGCTAACTTCACGCAAGAATAGTAAAGGTATATTCTGGATGACATGGAAAATTGAAGCCTCCTTACTGCAAAGATAAAGGGAAGTAGATATCTTGTGTTGGGGTTTCTGCAGCTTGTTCTCTCACTTAGTTGCGTGCCTGTTGTTCTAGGATGATGCCTGGTCTTTCAAAGTCATAAATTAAGCTGCTTCACTTTCATTTCTTAGAGTTTCCAGTGCTCTTATTATGAAGTGAGGATTATTGTTTCACAATGGATGGATGGAAGGATGGATGGATGATGGGTATCTACATGGGTAAGTGAGTGGGTGAGTAGATGGATGGATGGGTAGATGGACGGTGGAAGGATAGGTAGATGGATGGATATATGTATAGATGGATGTAAGGGCAGAGTAGATGGATATGCAGATAGATGGATAGATAGATGAATGGATTTACAGATAAATGAGTGAATGGGCAGTTTCAGACCAGGGGCTTCCTCTGACTACTGGGATTTTATTATATGTGTTGACCTAGGAGTGAATGTTTTTGTGCTTGCTTGTGAGTAGTTCTTCCAGATGTTCAAGTGCAAAGTTGCAAATTGCATAGCTAATTAGAGACATTTGGGGACTTAAGAAAGCAGAGACTAGTCTGGGTGTCATTAAGTAGCTTGGTAATACTGAAGAGGATCCAAAAGCAAAATTATCTTTGAATATGAGCTGGAAGACATGCCCTTAGACTCTACCCACACCCCACCAAACACACACACAAACATACACACATACACTCACAATACACACACACACACACACAGAGAGAGAGAGAGAGAGAGAGAGAGAGAGAGAGAGAGAGAGAGAGAGAGAGAGAGAGAGGCAAAGCAGATCAACGAATGTAAGAGTTACAACTTCCAGTGTGACTCTTACTATGGGGTCAATAAGCCTAACAGTTCCAGCAAGAGGAATGAAAATAAACCATTGCTCTTTGCCTCTCCTTTGCCTACTAAGTTGTAAATAAGAGCCTTGATACATAAAAGCAGTTATCAAAGGGTAACATGTTACTTCTTCACCATCTGGGATCCAGGAGATGGGGTGACAGATTCCTGTGGGAGATTTAAAAATAAGAAATCCATCATTTATGAGACAGGTTCAAAGTCTCCTTGTCTTTGAAGGCAGAGCCTCAAGAAAGTGCTGAAGAAAGAGCTGAGGTTCTCCACTAACTAGAGCCACCAGTAATGCAACACTCTAAAATATGCTAATTACCAGCTAACATTTGTACACAAGAGGCTTCCTTCCATACTGCAGCTTACCAGACTTTCCTGGTTCTCATCACTTGAAAGAAACTAGCCCTCCCAGAAGGTCTGCTGGCTAAAGGAACCCCAAAGTAAAAGATAATGCTCTCCCTGAAGACCTTGCTCTAGACTCTGTTGGATAGTGAACAGTTGGGATTTTTGGTCTCCCCAAATCTCTTTGAAGAGGCAGAGACAGTCTTTTGCCCTTCAGCCCATGCAAGGGGGCACTGTTAGCTTTCCTTGGTGGCTTATTCCACTGTGGCTGACTCCAGGCTAAGGATCCCAGAATGAACTCTTTTACTGTTATTGTTATTATATATTTATTCATTATTCTATTTATTAAGTTTATTTAAAGTATAAACTCTCTCTCTCCCTCTCCCTCTCCCTCCTCCCTCCCTCTCACACACACACCATGACACATTTAGAAATCTGAGGACACCTTTTGGCAATTGCTTTTCTCCTTCCATAGGGTGGGTCCCAGTAATGCACCCAGGCTGTTCAGCTTGGCAGTAGGCACCTTTAGCCACTCTTATTGCTGCGAAATGAACTCTAGATTGAAGTAACAGACCTTAAAAAGCCACCTAGCATCATCTTTCATTACCCCCCTACCTGTGTATGGGAAAGTGAAATCAGAGATACTCTCCTAGGCTCTATCCCTACTAAGTGCTCAAAGGTTGCCAGCTGAGAGTTTGACAGTTTGGTGAGAACCTTCTTCCGATGAGAAGACCATGTGTGTGGAAGATGAACTGAGACTGTGGAGGGGGTCTCTCTTTGAGTGGGGAAAATAGCAGAGCCTAGCAGATATGGCACCTTCTGGTACCCTGAGCAATTTCTTCTTCAAACTCTGCCAACTAAAAAATGGAATTTTGCATTGCTATGGACTATGTAAATTTTTTATGTGGTCTATGTACCGTGAATCTCACATCAAGGACTCCCATTCCTTTTGCTGTGATCACTGCTGACCCACAGTTTGCCTAGGGGAACCTGTGCACTGCTGGGCTTTCACACTGGCACAGTTAGGGCAACCTGGTCTTCAGGGAATCTTCCTGGAAAACAGCCTGTGACTATCAACCTATCTCAGAGAGCTCCCCCTGCCCCTGCTTCCAAACAATAGGATAGCTCTGTTATTTATTTACCATCTTTATTCTGTACTGACACAATTCAAATCAAATCATATACTCCATCCACTGAAGAATGGCCTAATAATTTTTTAAAAGAAATTTTCCAAAATAAGTCAATGACTTATTTTTCCAAAATAAGTCAATGTTTTAGACTTGGAGTGGGTTCTGTTCAAGAAGTTTCTAACCCTAAGGAAGTGTTTTGTTTTGTCTTGTTTTCTGTGTTTATTTTTGTGTAAATGCTGGAAACCATCCAGGAGGAGCCAATATGTAAGATCTATTGTCTTTCATAAAAGATGTTGCGGACAACCCAAAAAATTAAGAAGTAATCATATTAAAAGGTTTTATCTATGGGACCCAGAATGCCAGGTACCAGGTTATATATAAAGTTAAAATTTTAATCCTAATGTTTACAGTTGTAGAAGCTGAGACTCCAAGAAATACTGTGACTTCTAAAAGATCATTTCAAAGAACCAAAAGTCAGTTAAAAAAAAAAATCCCTACCTCAAAACCCGAAGCCTTTCAAGACTCTCTTAACAGTTCTTACAACTCTTAACAAATCAATGCAGTTGCAGGACCAAAAATCAAAACTCAAAAGTCAAATGTGCTTCTCTACATAATGACATAAAATGGTCAGGCAAGAAATTAAAAAAGCAATCTACCTATTAATTATGTAAAATTATGTAAAAAAATAATAATCTACTGATTATTCATGTAAAAGAAACAAAATATGTAGGAATAAATGTAGCCAGAAAGTTTGTGTGTGTGTGTTGGAAACTTTGACATTGGGCAAAGAACCCAAAGAAAACAAAGTGGAAAGGTGGCCTGTGTTCACAGATCTGACAGCATGCACATTATCTATAGTGATCTACAGACTCAACACTTATCAAAATTCCAACGACAGTGACCCATTTCCATATGTCTTAACACATGAAAAGCCCCAGATGAGGAAAGCAAGTTTGAAAGCCCAGCCTAGGCTATCCAGCAAGTTCAAATCCAGCCTAACAAAACATAAAACTAAAAATACTGTTTTTTAAAATAAAGGGCTAATGAGATGACTCAGTCAGGAAAGTGCATGCTATGCAAGCATAAAGACCTGATGTAGAGATGCAGAACACACTGAAAATTCTGGGCACAGCAGCGTATGCCTATGACCACACCTCTTGGGAGATAAAGACAGGGAGCCTTGGGACTTGTTAGCTAGATGCTCTAGAGCCGTGGTTCTCAACCTTCCTTATGCTGTGACCCTTTAATACAGTTCCTTGGGTGGTGGTGACCCCCAACTGTTGTGTTTTATAAAAAGAAAAGAGGAAGGGCTATGTTTGGTGAAGGTGCAGGATGGTGTAGGGGAAGGGGATGCCTCTGCAGGCCCATGCTGAAGTATCCCTTCTCCCTGAGGTACCAGCCACATGACAGTTATGAAGGAGCCAGAGAAATACCCAGGGAACTGAAGGGGTCTGAAGCCCCATAGGAGGAACATCAATATGAACTAACCAGTACCCCAAGAGCTCCTTGGAACTATACCACCAATCAAAAAAAACACATTGAAGGAACTTGTGGCTCTAGCTGTATATATAGCAGAGGATGGCTTAGTCGGTCATCAATGGGAGGAGAGGCCATTGGTCCTGTGAACACTCTATACCCCAGTATAGGGGAATGCCAGGGCCAGGAATGGGAGTGGGTAGGTTGGGAACAGGGGGAGGGGGAGGGGATAGGGGATTTTTGGAGGGGAAACTAGGAAAGGGGATAACATTTGAAATGTAAATAAAGAAAATATCTAAAAAAATAGAATAAAGTTTACTTAGGGCATGGGGAAGGGAGTTGAGGAGGTATTAGAAACCAAGAAAAATGTGGGGGAAGAAACAGAGACAGAGAGACAGAGACAGAGAGTAGAGGAGTTGAGTCTGGCCATGAGTGTGTTGGGGGGTGGGGGGAAGAGAGGGAAGAGGGTAAGGGAGCAGGATCAAGAGGAGAATAGAGAGCATGGGAGCAAGGAAGGGGCAAGGATCCCCTTTTATAGTGACTCAGGCACACCTGGCTATTGCCAGGTAACTGTGGGGTGGAGCCTAGATGAAATGCCAACACCAACTTTAAAGTTATTTTCTTTGCTATTTCATAATTGTTATTTGGCTAGTGTTGTGAATCATAATATAAATATGTGTGTTTTCTAATAATCATAGATGACCCCTGTGAAAGGGTAGCTTGACCCCAAAGGGGTTGTGACACACAGGTTGAGAAGCACTACTACCCTAGATAGTTTCTAGGTTTAGTGAGAGACCCTGACTCAAAAGATAAGGTAGGAAGTGAGTGAGAAAGAAAATGACCTTGACCTCTGGCATCCATATGAACATGCACACAGATGTATTTGGACCTAGACACGTATATTCTCAAACATGTATACACTCACACACACACACACGAATATATACAAAATAAATGAATAAATATATTTCAGTGACAGTTTTCACAGAAATGGGAAAGTGTTCTGAAATTCACACAAACTGATAGAAGACCTCAAATAGCTGAAGCATCCTTGAGAAAAAGGAAAAATACAAAAACAAAAACAAAACAAAAAACAAGGTAAGAGTTACATTCCTGATTTCAGATCATGTTGCACATCTATAACAATCAAACAGTGTGGTGCTGCTATAAACACAAACACATAGAACAGACTAGAAAGTCCAGAAAGAAACTCATATGTAAAAGGCTAACTAATTAAAACAAGGATGCCAATGGGTAGAAAGTGCAATGTTTATCTTTCCTAAACAAGGCTGGGGAATGTGGGTAACTTCACTTACTCATCTTACAGCTTGTAGTTCATCGTCTGGAGATGTCAGGGAAGGAATTGAAACAGGCAGGAACCCGGAGGCAGGAAGTGATGCAGAGTCCATAGAGGAGGACTATTTACTAGCTTGTTCCTCATGGCTTGCATAGCCTGCTTTCTTATAGAACCCAGGACCACCATCTCAGGGGTGGCATTGCCCACAGTGAGCTGGGCCCTCCCACATCGAAAATTAATCAAGAAAATGGGACCCTGAGATCCTGGTGTGACCAGGCTCCTGGGATCCTGGGAACATGTGATCCTATGATCCTGGGCATGTTAGAGGGCCTGGGAGGGAATCTTCCTCTGGAGGTTGTGGGACTGGCTGTGGAGTTTGCTCCTGAAAGAAAGATGAAATTTCAAGACCTGTAAGTCATATAAAGTACTCAGAAATTGCTGGTTGTTTGTGAGCCTAGAGGCTGCCTGGGGCTGAGAAAAAAGAAAAACAAACCTGGGTATGCCCCGTAGTTAAAACATTCCTGGGAACATCTTGACCATAAGATAAAGGGGAATGTGAAGACATAACAGGGCTAACTAAACTGAGTCAAAAACTCACAGAATTCTGACACCCTGCACGTACATGTAATTTTTCTGCTGATGTTTGAATAAGCCAATAGTGTGTTGCTATGCTGAATTCCACACCCCTAAGCCCCTTACCCCATAAAAACTCCTAGCTTTCGAGCCTCGTGGCCGACATCCGTTATCTCCTGTGTGGGATGCATGTCAGTCTGGAGCTCCGTCATTAAACGTCCTCATGTATTTACATCAAGACGTGTATTTACGTGCAGGGTGTCAGAATTCTGTGAGTTTTTGACTCAGTTTAGTTAGCCCTGTTATGTCTTCACATTCCCCTTTATCTTATGGTCAAGATGTTCCCAGGAATGTTTTAACTACGGGGCATACCCAGGTCCTTCGTGATTTTTTGGGTGCACGCCGAATCGGGAATTGAGTGGGGGTTAGACCACTAGGTCTAACACTCCCAAGGTCTCTAATCCTTGATCCTGGGAGTGTTAGAGCCCTGTATTAAATATTTTATCAGAGTGGGAAAAATCATTTTATATCTCCTCTGGAATTAACCTGGAATTAAAGGACACATGAGACTGACTACACCAAGTTTCAAGAGGTGAAGGGAGTGGATATGCTTGAGTTTAGCTCCACAGTCCTTTATCCCCTTGTCTTATTCACACAGTGCCTTTCTTTCTGTTTTTGTTGCTCAGTTTCCAGTGTCAGCCTGACAACCTAGACATATTTGTTAGAAGGGAATATTATATTCCTAATAATTATTTAGATAATGTTAGCCTGTGGACATATCTGGGAGTGGGGTTGTCTTGATTGTTAACTGATGTCTAAAGACATAGCCTATTGTGGGTGATGACATTCGTTAGACTAGAACCTAAGGAATGTTATAGAGGAGCAAGCTGACAGCAAGTGAGTAACCACAGGTCTCTGCTTTTACTCTTTCTCTGCTCTTGACTGTGAGAATGATGCTCTAAGTTCCGAGTTTTTGCAACAATGTACTATGACCTAGGACAGTAAGCCAATAACTATTTCCCTAGTTTTCTTTCTGTCAGGATATTTTATCATAGCATCAGAAATAAAGCTTGTACACACCTCTATACAGACTTTGCAGTGGTAAAGTTATTTGAAATTAAAGTTGTTCACTTAAGGTAATCATTGTACAGCTGATTATGAAATGAATTTTCTGATATAGAAGGATGAAGGTGCATTAAAAAGCTATTCAAACTGACAAGCATTGAAGAAGGTAGGCAATGGTGTCCTTAAGACTTTAGATAGAAAAGCTGAGTCTTCCTGAGAATGAATTCGATGACTCACATGACTCTGGGACTACCTTAGAGGTACTTATTGGGTAGGATACAGATCTTCTTTAACATATGTGCTAACACCTGTGTGCAAGAGAGTGCATGTTGATCATCTCTTCTTTGCTACCATAAATACCTGAGATTGTCAACTTATATAACCAATGAGTCTACAACTCCAGGCTTATGCTGAGGCAGTGCATCACAGCAGAATGGTGTTATGGATCCAATTGTGATCATCTGACCAAAGGAGTAAGAAGGCAGAAACTGAGTTTCACATGCCCCTTTTAGAACACAGCCCTGTATTGGTTAATTTTTATATCAATGTGGCACAAGTCAGAGTTGCTTTGGAAGAAGGAACCTCAATTGAGGAAATGTTCCCACCAGATCATCTCCCAGGAGCTCTGGCACACCCAGGATCTCCAGATCCCAGGATCCCAGAATCCCAGAATCACAGAGAAAGCTGAACTCTGATGAGTTATGACATAACCAGGATCACAGGAAGGACAGGCTCCAGTCAGTTATAGTGAAGGCAGATAGCACTAGAGATAATCATATGGCTGGAGGGAAATTTAAGAACATAAGCAACTGAAACCAAGGTTACTTGCATCATCAGAATCCAATTCTCCCAACATAGCAAGTCCTAGATACACCATCACACCAGAAAAGCAAGATTTGGATCCAAAATCACTTCTCCTGATGCTGATAAAGGACTTTAAGAAGGACATAAAAAAAAACTCCCTTAAAGAAATACAGGAGAACACAGGTAAACAGCTAGAATCCCTTAAAGAGGAAACACAAAATCCCTTAAAGAAGTACAGGAAAACACAATCAAACAGGTAAGGGAAATGAACAAAACCAGACAAGACCTAAAAATGGAACTAGAAACAATAAAGAAATCACAAAGAGAGACAACCCTGGAGTTAGAAAACCTAGGAAAGAGATCAGGAATCATAGAGGCAAGCATCATCAACAGAATACAAGAGATAGAAGAGAGAATCTCAGATGCAGAAGATACCATAAAAAACATTGACACAACATTGATTCAAAAAGCAAAAAGCTCCTAACACAAAACATCCAGGAAATCCAGGACATAATGAGAAGACAAAACCTAAGGATAATAGGTATAGAAGAGAGTGAAAGAATCCCAACATAAAGGGCCAGTACATAGCTTCAACAGAAGTATAGAAGAAAACTTCCCTAACCTAAAGAAAGAGATGCCCATGAACATACAAAAAGCCTACAGAACTTAGGCCAAATAGACTGAACCAGAAAAGAAATTCCTCCTGACACATAATAATCACAACACCAAATACATCAAAGAAAGAAAGAATATTAAAAGTAGTAAGGGAAAAAGGTCAAGTAACATATAAATGCAGACCTATCAGAATTACACCAGACTTCTCTCCACAGACTATGAAAGCTAGAAGATCCTGAGTAGCTGTCATAAAGACTCTATGAGAACACAAATGCCAGCCCAGGCTACTAGATGAAGCAAAACTCTCAATTACCATAGAAAGAGAAACCAAGATATTCCATGTCAAAACTAAATTTACACAATATATTTCCATAAATCCAGCCCTACAAAGGATAATAGATGGAAAACAGCAACACAAGGAGGGAAACTACACCCTAGAAGAAATAAGAAAGCAATCTTCTTCCAACAAACCCAAAGGCAGATGGCCGCACAAGCATAATTCCACCTCTAACAACAAAAATAACAGGAACTAACAATCACTTTTCATAATATCTCTTAACATCAATTTACTGGGGACTCAATTCCCCAATACAAAGACATAGAACAACAGACTGGATACATAAACAGGGCCCAGCATTTTGCTGCATACAGGAAACACAGTCAGTGTCAAAGACAGACACTACCTCAGAGTCAAGGGCTAGAAAACATTTTTTCCAAGCAAATGGTCCCATGAAACAAGCTGGAGTAGCCATTCTAATATTGGATAAAATTGACTTTCAACCAAAAGTTATCAAAAAGGATAAGAAAAAACACTTCGTATTCATCAAAGGAAAATCTACCAAGAACTCTCAATTCTGAACATGTATGTTCCCAATGCAAGGGCACCCACATTCATGAAAGTAACTCTACTAAAGCTCAAAGCACACATTGTACCTCATACAATATAGTGGGAGACTTCAACACTCCACTCTCATCAATTGACAGATCATGGAAACACAAACTATGAAATAGACACATTGAAACTAATAGAAGTTATGGACCACATGGATTTAACAGATATCTATAGAACATTTCATCCTAAAACAAGACTATACCTTCTTCTTTCTCAGCACCCCATGGTACCTTCTCCAAAATTGACCATATAATTGGTCACAAAACAGGCCTCAACAGATACAAGAAGATTGAAATCATCCCATGCACCCTATCAGATCACCACAGACTAAGGCTGGTGTTAAATACCAACAAAAACAACGGACAGCACACATACACATGGAAGTTGAACAACACTCTACACAGTGATAACTTGGTCAAGGAAGAAATAAAGAAAGAAATTAAAGGCTTTTTAGAATTCAATGAAAATAATGACACATCATACCAAAGCACAAACACAACGAAAGCAGTGGTAAGAGAAAAACTGATAGCTCTAAGTGCTTCCAAGAAGAAACTCAATAAAGCTTATACTAGCAACTTGGCAGCACACCTCAAAGCTCTAGATCAAAAAGAAGCAAATACACCCTAGAGGAGTAGACCTCAGGAAATAATCAAACTCAGGGCTGAAATCAACCAAGTAGGAACTATACAAAGAATCAACCAAACCAGGAGCCTGTTCTTTGAGAAAATCAACAAAATAGATAAACCCTTAGCCAGACTAACCATTAGATACAGAGACAGTATCCAAATTAATAAAATCAGAAATGAAAAGGGAGACATAACAATGAAATATAACTTAAAATAATTATTCTGTTTGATGAATGCCAACAGTTGAAAATATTAAAATCATGTTCCTCAAACAAAAAATTAAAATAAATTGAACAAACTTTATGTACTATTTGATTCTCAAAATACTCAATATTATTAATATGTTTGATGTATAAAATGCATTTAAATAAGAAAAATATTTAAGAAAAAACTTTTAAAACTATATCGAATAGAGGCTGTTTGTGAAGAGATCCAAGACCTAAGTCTCCATTTGCTAGGCCCTAGCTCCTGAAAGGCCAAGTCTTTGCATATAAGAACTTTTAGGGACATTGCCTATGTTGAAATAACTGCAATCACTAGAACAGGATTTCCTGTAAAGTGTGTTGGTTACATTTGTCTCTTCCTTTTCCTATGTCCCACCTTTCATTAGATGCGAGCCCAGCCAATCTTCCTTCCTTTTGAGGTGTCCACTTTCCTCCAAATACTCAAACCAGAGCTTATCGTATATCGTGATTGTCCACACTGCATGCTATCCTGGCTTTCCTGGAAGTGTGTGGGGAAACATCCAGTGACTGTTTCTTGTCCCTACCACATGCCTGGGCTCAGGAAGAGTGTTCTCTGGTTTTCTTGTCTGTCCCCTTATTCTCCTGGCAACATTATCTGTCACCAAGGCCTCAGACAAAGCTTTAGCTCTGAATTTAGCAATAAACTTGAAACTCCTGTCTCTTCTCTTTCTCACTCATGTTCCTTCTCCCTCCCTGATTTTCTTTCTCTTTCTCACTTTCCTTCCTTCCTTTTTCACTCCTGTGTCCATCTTTCCCTTACCCTTCCTTTTATCTCCTCCCCCTCTCTCTCTCTCTCTCTCTCTCTCTCTCTCTCTCTCTCTCTCCCCCTCTCTCCTGTCTTAATTCCTCCCCCCTTTCTTCCTTCCCTCCCACTCTTCTCTTTTCTCCATTTCCTTCTTTCTTCCTTTTTCTTCCTTTTCTCCCTTCCTCAATCCACCTTCCTTTTTCTTTCTTCCCATCATCTTGCCCTACCTTCCATTTTCTCCTGTCCTTCTCAATGTCCCTTCTTCCTTTATTCCCTCCATCTGTATCTTTCTTCCTCAGTTTTTTCTCTTCCCCTTTCCTTTCTTCCCCTCTCCCCTTCTTCCTTTCCATTTTTCTTCCTTCCTTTCTTCCTTTATTTCACGACTCCTGACTTCCCACCCTTTTTTCCCCTCCCTCCTTCCCTTCTTCTCTTCAACCTTCCTTCCCCCCTATGCTTCTAAGAAATATGGGTTTCATCCTAGACTACATGCTCTTTCTGTTAACCTGTGCCTTACATTCTGCAGTCTCTTCTCCACCTTCTCCAGGAAACCTTTTTTTAAAAAGCCAGAAACCTGAGCTTCTGCCATCACAGGCATCATACGGTTTGTGTCATGTCTTCCCTGATGATCCTCAAGCTCCAAAAGACAAGGCTCTGTGTCCCTCCATGTTGTGGTTCCAGGACCTAAGACAGTAGGAAGTATGTAATGTGTCAAATAAATGTCTCCTGTGGGGATGGATGCCATTGAGATATATAATATACATTATATAATATGGAATAATGCCAGCATAAAGATGATCTGTCATCTAAAATGAATGTAGGATGCTAGCAATCTTTAGCTATCTTTGCTCTAACATGAACCCAAGTATCCCTCCATAGTCTCCTCATGCAACACTCTTGTAAGTGTGGTTTAGAGACTCTAGCCTAGTATCGAGAATGAGTCTCATAGCTGAGCCATGTGACCTTGGTCAAAACAACACAAACTCCTGGAGTCTCAGTTTCTCTTATCTTTGAAATGGTAGTAATAATACACCCATCTACTGGTCATGGAACAGAGACCATCTAAAGCTTCAAATAATGAATAGTTCTCAATTAGGGAAAGAGAGGGGGATGCAGAAAGGAATGGTGTAGGGATAATCATGGACAACAGTTTCTTAGCACTTAGCACAGGCCAAGCATTGCTCCAGGTTCAACTGATTCCTATAACTATCACAAGCAAATGATTTGCCTCCCAGGATTCACCAATGCAGAGGATGGAAACTGATAAGAAGGTCTGTGTTTACATCTTACACCATTCATGAGGGCTTACCACACTACACCCAGCAAGAAGCCCACAGAGTCAAGCATCAGGCTCCCTGCTATGTCTCCAAGTTAAGCCATAGGGATGGCCACTCTATATACAAGGTACCAGAGTCTTCATGACCCTGTGTCTACCATAACGAATTACCACAGGCCAGGAGGCTCAAGACAACAGAAATTCTGTCACCATTTGGAGGTCATGAATCTGGGGCCCAATGTGTTAAGGTGAGCTTCTCCCTGGATGCTTTGAGTGGGAATCTGTTCCCTTGTAGTGGTATCAACATTTGTCTTTGCCTTCAAGTCATTCTCACTTCATATATCCTCTGTCTCTCCTTTCATGTCTTACAGGTATCAGTCATTAACTAGGATACTCCTCAATCCAGTATGACTTTCTCCTAACTAATCTCATCATTACTTGAGCTGAATTGTTAGCTCCCAAAATACATACATACATACATACATACACACATACATACACACATACATACATACATAATCACTAACCAAACTGGTACTGTATGTAGACATGGGGCCATAGAAGATACTTGAGATTAATGGGGGACATGAGAGTGGTACCCTGATTTCATAGGGCTGTTGCTATTCTGAGAAAAAGAGGCACTTGGGATCCGCCTCTTTGCCCTATAAAGATGAGTGGCCTTCTGCAGCCTGAGGAGAAAGTTTTTAGCACACTCCACAGGGGTGGCATCTGTCAATATTCTATCTCCACACATAGAAATACACTCTGAGTTCCAGAACTCTGGTCCATGCTATTTTGTTGTGGCAGCTAAAGTTGACTGATACAATCGCATTTAGAGATTCTGATGGGGACTCTTCATCTCAGTGGAAGCAGTGAACCTCATTAGCTGTTCTTTATATACTCTATTCAGGAAGCCAGAGAAGATAATTATTTACAAAGATCATCATCCATTTAGAATGGAAGTCTCATCTATCTGAAACAGGACCCCTTGTTTCTCAGTAGTTTGAAACAAATGATACATTATCCAGCAATGTGAATAATGGCTGTTCCTATTCCCATAGCTGGGCACATGGGTGGGGCAAGCCTTGCTTTAGAGGCTTCCCCCTGTGGACTTGCAGCTGTGCTGGTTGGGAAATGTTATTTTTGTTGAAGTCTGGTGCTGCTGCCTCTGCACATGTGGTTATTATCCCATTCTCTTACGGACATATGGCACAGAAAGTTTAGAAAATACTGACCAATTTGTCTAAATACCAACTCATGGCCCAGCTCACCACAGTGCCCAATGTTTGAGGAGCAAGCAGCTGTATAATCTGATCAACACTGGTCAGAGGGAGAGCTGCGAGTTCAAGTGCAAATCTCAAGCCCATATTCACCTTGGCACTTTTGTATCAAGCAGGCTAATGAGGAAATTCGAAGGGTAGAAGGATAGAATGTGGGAAGAGAGACATCCCGTAATCCTGACCTAAACATAAATTTAAAACATGTATCCCACTCGCCTATGCTGGAGAATACAAAGCGTGTATTTTTTTTCTCTGTTCCCAGCTAACTCCCACAGTGCAGATTTCCAAGGTATAGAATTCAGAAAATCATGAAATGAATACTTGCCTGCAAAAAGAAAACAATGCCTATCTCTTAAACTCTACCTCACATCTACTTGAAGGAAGCGAACCTGCACCATGCCTCTCTCCTCCCTAGAAATGTAGATCATGAACTCAGGAAACATTTGGACAGTAAATAAGGAATTTCCATTGTGCAGTTCTTAGAAAAGCAGGAGATCAGCATAGATGGATGGCTTGTGTTTAGGAACTCACTGATTCTGTCAGGGAACACGAGTACTTGCTGCATGCAAAACCATGGGCCAGCTCTTTCCAAAGATGTCTGAGTGGTTGCAGGCAATACGTTTTCCATGTGTCTGCAAGGCTGTCTTGGCCCTGGGGACTCTGATATGCAAATCTCCCTTCTTGGGCCCTCCAGAAGTCTGCTTATCAGATCTCTTTCTAATTGTAACCAAGAAGAGCCTCACCAGGCTAATTATGTTCACGTTCTGCCTCAGAAATACCTGGTATTTTTTCAAAAGCAAGACATCAAGAGTTCAGATGGTGGTGGCCAAGCCATATGGTCCACATTACTAGCTTGTGTTCAGAGTCTCACCTCAGCGATCGGGTTTGGAACAATTGATTGCAGTTTCTGTGGACTGCAGTAAAATCGGAAGGTTACACAAAATTGGGATGTTTTCTATTTTGTTGCTGAGGGAAATTTTCTTTAGTGAAATCAAGTCATTGTAAGCAGCTTGTTATCTAGGCTACTTCTCCTTCAAAGCTTCTTCATGGTTTTATGGCTCTATTCAGCTTTAGATCTTAAACAGGAAAACATGGTACAGATGATGCATTCGCATGAGCAGACAGCCTACTCCCAAGTGCCCAAGACTTTGAAGGTAAGAATTCTTTTTTTTTTTTTTTTTTTTTTCTCATAAGGACAACATTTAATTGGGGCTGTCTTATAGGTTCAGTCCATTATCATCAGAGTGGGAACATGACAAATTCCAGGCAGGAATGGAGCAGGAGGAGCTGAGAGTTCTACATCTTCATCTGAAGGCTGCTAGTAGGATACTGACTTCCAGGCAGCTAAGAGGAGGGTCTTAAATCCATACCCACAGTGACACACCTACTTCAACTGGGCCGCACCTCCTAATAGTGCCACTCCCTGGGCAGAGCACATACAAACCACCACAGTATTTAACATAAAAACATGTAGTCAGCAGTTTACAAATATACAGATTTATTGTGTTTCAACATTCTTGCAACTGTACAGAGACGGAGATACACAGTCTTCATGTTAAATATAGACAAACACCAAGTATATTATAAAAACAAAGTTTTCTTTGTTCTTGAATTTCATGCATTTAGCAAATTGTATCTTATATGTTGGGTATCCTAAGTTTCTGGGCTAATATCCACTTATCAGTGAGTACATATTGTGCGAGTTCCTTTGTGACTGGGTTACCTCACTCAGGATGATGCCCTCCAGGTCCATCCATTTGCCTAGGAATTTCATAAATTCATTCTTTTTAATAACTGAGTAGTACTCCATTGTGTAAATGTACCACATTTTCTGTATCCATTCCTCTGTTGAGGGGCATCTGGGTTCTTTCCAGCTTCTGGCTATTATAAATAAGGCTGCTATGAACATAGTGGAGCATTTGCCCCTTCTTAGAAATGGGAACAAAACACCCATGGAAGGAGTTACAGAGACAAAATTTGGAACTGTGACAAAAGGATGGACCATCTAGTGATTGCCATATGCAGGGATCCATCCCATAATCAGCTTCCAAACGCTGACACCATTGCATACACTAGCAAGATTTTGCTGAAAGGACCCAGATATAGCTGTCTCTTGTGAGACTATACCGGGGCCTAGCAAACACAGAAGTGGATGATCACAGTCAGCTATTGGATGGATCACACGGCCCCCAATGGAGGAGCTAGAGAAATTACCCAAGGAGCTAAAGGGAACTGCAACCCTGTAGGTGGAACAACAATATGAACTAACCAGTACCCCGGAGCTCTTGTCTCTAGCTGTATATGTATCAAAAGATGGCCTAGTCAGCCATCACTGGAAAGAGAGGCCCATTGGACTTGCAAATTTTATATGCCCCAGGACAGGGGAACCCCAGGGCCAAAAAGGGGGAGTGGGTGGGTAGGGGATTGGGAGGGTGGGTAGGGGGGACTTTTGGGATAGCGTTGAAAATGTAAACAAGGAAAATACCTAATGAAAAAAACTAAATTATTAAAAAATAATAATAATAATAATAATAAGGAAAAAAAAGAACCTTGTTGGAAATTACTTCTTGTTCATACATTAGCATTGTTCTCACTTTTGTGAAAGCTTATGACATTTTACATCAAATGCATGTAGGATAATTGATTCATGGAATTCTGTATTCAATTCTATCTAAAATTACATTATTTCAACATTAAAATGCATAACTTTAAAACTTTTATTCAAAAAAAAAAAAACAAAAAACCCAAAGTTTTCTCTGGGCACCAATGGGAGGAGAGTCCCTTGGTCCTGTGAAGGCTTGATGTCCCAATATGGAGGAATGCCAGGGCAGGGAAGCAGGAGTGGGTGGGTTGGTGAGCAGGGGGAGAGAGGATGGGATAGGGGGTTTTCAGAAGGGAAACCAGGAAAGAGGATATCATTTGAAATGTAAATAAAGAAAATATCTAATTTTTTAAAGGAAAGAAAATTATTTGTATTTGAGGCATTCCTCCTAAATTGCATAGTGATGGGAAGTTCTTTTTTAATAGAAAATATTTAAATATGGAACAAAAAAAAAGTATTCCCTAGTCTCAAACACCTTTAGCTATTGTTCTACATTGTCTGAGCTGTGGAGGTTCATGTATATGAATAAGTACACACCATCCCAGTTCTTGTTCTGAATAAGTTTCTCTTGACTTCAACAGCAAAACTGAAAAGATATACCTATTTCATTATAATTTTGTTCTTTGTTTTTATATTTGAGATGGGGTCTCATCTAGCGCAGGCTGGCCTCTCACTTGCCTATGTAGCTGAAGGTGCTCTTGAATCTCTGATCCTCCTACCTCCACCTCCCAAGTGCTGGGGTTACAGCTCTACACTATCACACCTCACGTGTAAGATGCCAGAAATTGTTCCTAGGGTTTTCTATATGGGAAGCAAGCACTCTTCAAACTGACCTACACCGCCAGACCCCATTTCTCCAAATCTCTTGAGGGCTAAGTTATATTTCTTACATCTTTCAGCATGAGATGACATAATCAGTTAGTAAATTAAGGTAATGCAATCATACCAATCAGAATCATGTCATTAATTGAAATAATCATTTATAAGAGCACTGCAGGATGCACTTGCTCAAATTAAGATGACCATGACATCACTAAGGGATACAGTATCATGGGACTCTGGTTGTATATGCATTTGACCTTGACCAAAATGTCCCGATGCAGCATATGAATATAATTTCTTCATAACTAACTAATTTCATAGTAAATGTAGACTTCCCATAGATCAGGCTGCAATTGGTGTTTGTGTATTTCTTCTATCCAGCAGTCTTAAATTGAATTCTCACAAATGAACAGCTCTCCATACCTTTATACGCCATAGGATACAGCATCTCCCTCCACACACACTCACACATCATCTGAAGAGGCCAGCTCAGCCAATGAGCCATGATGACCATGTCCCTTCTCCCTCATATCTGACTTATAGAGCTTAATAGTCTTGCATCCACTGCTTCTGCGAGTTTTGCCTCTAGTTTCTTCTTTTTGTTGGAGAGGACGAGGTTTTATACCTTCCCTGACATCATTTTCCTATACCATCCCCACTCCACCAATCCTTAGATTTCTTTTTACCTCCTTTGGGTTTCCCTCCCTTGACCTGAGTCATACAACATCCCGATTCATTCAAAACAACCAAGAACTATCTACTTTACAGTTAAAATGCCATCTTTACCTAGAGTTACAGTCACCACACACCTAGCCCTTTACCCATGCTTGCTTTGAGACCTGGAAGAATCCATCTGACCTCTCTCCCTAAAGCTGTTTCCTTATGAGCAGTCCTAGTAGCAATGTTCATCATTATCCGGGCCACCTTCTAGGATGCTCAACTTCCTGATACCCACATCCCTTACTTGCTTTTCCCATCATGTTCTCTTCTACTCTTGTGGTTTCTTCATGTGGCACATCTGAGATGCCCTTTCTCCTTTCGCTGACCTGGGAAAGGTAAGGGATCTGTTTTCTTTGTAGTTGTGTCTCCACACAATCTCACTAATAGCTCTCTCTCCCATTTTCCTCAAGATCTACCCAAAACATATCCCCAAAGCTAAAAGTACATCTGTCTCTGAAGATTTTGTTTCCGTGTGGATCCCAGAGTTTGACAGACTGATGATGTCACATACAGAATAATTATGATACAGTCATAAATGCACTGAGGAGATTTCCATGCCATGTTGTAAAATTGAGCCATGGAAACAAAGGAATATGGCAAAGCATGATATTCCTGATTGTTCCTGTGATGCACAATCCACACCTTGAGAATGGTTCATTTTGGGACAAGCCATTCATCTACTGCACACAATCAGGGAACTCTGAGTAATGCCATGTCCCAGGAGCCAAGGATGCAGACAAATGCTCCCTTCGAGGAGGTATGGCATGACTGCCTTGTATTGTTTCACTCAAGTCACTGAGGTACCAATGTAACTACTGGAAAATGGCTAAGACAATCAGTAGGACCATAAAGTGATAGGTAAATAAATAAGCATTAAAAGGTCTGAGGAGATGACTCAGTGGATAAGCATGAAGAAAATGTGTGGAATTTAATTCAGCTCCCCAGCACCCACATAGGTGTGCTATGTTTGTGTGGGAGGGAGGTGGGGCTGCCTGTGTGGCATCACCAGCACTTGGGAGGCAGACAGGAGATTCCTAGAGCAAGCTGGCTAGCCAGCCAAGTCTAATGCATGGACTCTGGGTTCCAGTGAGCAACCCCACCTCAATATATAAGGTGGACAATAATTGAAGATAGCTGACATCAACCTCTTACCTCCTCATGATCCTACACATACATGTGAACCAACACGTGTAAAAATGCACACATGCATGCACACACAAAATCATATGCACAGTTACATGGGAAAAATTAAAAGAATTTTTTAAAAAAAGAAGTGGTACATAAAAGAGTCAGCATTTGAACCTGGACTGGTCAGGACTGGCTAGTTGTACACATGAATAATGACATCAGGGGCAACAGAAAGGAAATAAAAATTAGTTCTTTCCAGATCTGCTAACCTCCTGAAACAACACTCTCCACAAGGTGTCCCTGTGGTGTGAGGACACTCAAGTGACATGGTAACTGTACTTTCATCTGCTTAGGTCCTATTTAGGTTAATTTAATGTCTAAACCAGATCACTCAGTTCCAGGCTTTGGCTTCTTCCCATATCCCTGAAAATTGCATTTAATAAATTGTAGCCCTTGAGTGTCCCCCTGCTGCCCATTTAGTTGCTGTAGCTGCATGAACACATTCCTCATTGGATATTTGTTATATTCTCCACACTAGCTGCTTCAGACCTTATCTAGGAATAACAAGCGCACACATTAACATGCTGTTTACTGGGAGGGGAAGGTCTGCCTTTCTCCCTTGAGTAGCTTTTCACATTGGGGTGTTCTTTTCCCATTTAAACTCTCTGTGTGAGGGGTCTGGTAGAGAGTCAAGGGAATCAGGCTCTCTGGTTCAATTCTTAACTGGTCCTTGCTGGGCTTGTGATTCGAACCCATTCAATTACTTGCCTTATGTGCCTTTTGAAGTGTGTGTGTGTGTGTGTGTGTGTGTGTGTAAAAGAACAACTTGTGGGAGTGGGTTGACATTTCATCTTGTTGGAGAAGGCTCTCTGGCCTGTGCCTATAAACTTCCTATCTCCGTAGGACAATTCAGGCTGTGATTCAGGAACAACCTAATGGAACAATTCCAAAGAGTAAGTGGAAGAAAAAAAATCTCGTCTTATTGGAGAGTTTCTTTCCGTGGAGAATCCTGTGTGTTTACCAATACTGGGAGTTTTTCATTTAGGATTTAGCAGTGGAACTTCCATCAGCCCCTCGAATTCCCAGAGTTGGAGCTGGTGATTTAATTATTAATCCTAACCTGGGGCTATCTAACAACCCTATTCCCTATTCCCCACAGACCCATCAGTAAACTGAAATTTGAAGATTTCAATGACTTGAGAGAGAGAGAGAGAGAGAGAGAGAGAGAGAGAGAGATTATAATACCACTGTCCTTAAGGCTGTGGCCTTTCAATGTTGATGTTAAATGTGTGGTGACATAGATGTATGAGGGGTCTGGATAGGGCTGGGACACTTAGCAAGATTCTTCACTGAGAGCCCACTCTGTTATGAATTCAAATCTGAAATAGTCTCCACAGGCTCAGGTTTCATACATTTCTACCATAGCTGATAGTATTCATCTCAGAGACTATGTGGCTTTTCAAATGCAGGGCCTAACTAGTGGTAATAGGTCAATAGTGGAAGCCTGTGAAAGTTAGAGTCTCACTCCTATCAGTTTCTCTGATTCCTGGTCAGATACAATGTAAACATCTCTGTCACAGACAACTGCAGCTGAGACTGTTACGCTCTCTGGTTGAGTCAGCTGGACAAGCCGAAAGGCTTAAAAGTCACTCATGAGGCAAAAGAGTTTCAAGGAAGCTCTCCTCCTGGAGTCTAGCGTTCTCTACCTATACATTAATTTTTCATTCCCGCGTTCCATTCCCGAGTTAGTCTAGTGTATGGATCCACGTGCTCTCTTTCAGTATTTTCCTATTATAAGTGCTTTTTAAAATTGAATTCTGACATGGCTAAAGCCTTCCGCCAGTGTTCCAACAGTCCTAGAACGTCCTTGACCAAGATCAAGGGGTTGGAATTAAGTAAGATTGTAAAAGCTAAGTCACTCCCTTACACAGGAATTTACCATCACTAAGGAAGAAGGAAGTTTCAGACCAAAGGAGAAACCAGAATAGATACTTAGAACCATAGTAGAGTTACATCCATACACACGTGTTTACAATGGCCTAAGGGGAAGGTGGACTATACAAGAGACTAAAATAGGAACTATGGCAAGGGCTCGAAGCCCTTGACCCTGGCCTCTAAGATTAGTAAATCTTAGGTGGAGCCCTTGTTGGTCCCAGCTGTTATTAATGAATTCTATCCCAGGTGGTTCCTGTTAGACCTTTTGTGTTTGCATTCTTCTGTTTTATGTAAGATTCCGGTTACCTCAATTGTACCTTTCGAATATGTCACCCAACTTCCTTATTGTCCTCTGCATAAAAAGTCTGATGCTCGATTCGAAAATTACACTCAGATTCCACACGATCTCTCCTGTGTGCCACACGATCTCTCTGTTTGTCATTCATCCACGCTTTGCCCACCCGCATCGAGAGACCTGTTCCACAAAGACACAGGGACCCAGAGGGTCTGCGGCATGAGACCACTGTTCTACCTGCTCTGTCGGAAGAGACTGAAACTCTGAAACCAAGAACAAAAGCACATCTTTCCCCCTTTGAGTTGTTTCTATCAAGTTTTGATTGCAATGATCTGAGAGTAACACAGGAAATAAATTACAGAAAAAATGAGATTGTTGCTTTGGTTAAAGGCCAACCATGTGATTCTTAGACATGTATTTCACAAGGACTGTGGAAGAGATTTGGAGACAGAGGCTAGAGAAGCCCTGGAAATCTATAAATAGAATTTAGTGGGTGCTTTGGGCTGGAATCCAAAAGATCAAAATATTAATAGGAATATAGACAGTGCCAGCTAGGCTCATATAGTTTCAAATGGAAACAAGAATTCTGGTAGGAACTGGATTAGAGGGGATTCATGTTCCATTTTGGCAAAAGTTTAATGTATGTCTTGAAATTTGAATATGGCTTAAGAATGAAATATAATGGACTGATTAAGTGAGTAGGGGGATATTCAAGACAGCATAGTGTTCAGACTGCAGCATTGTTGTTGCAGGCTCTGTTTAACCAGACATACAGCGAGAAAAGGAAACAAAAAGTTGAGCTCAAGGCTATGTAGAAGAAGGCAGTCTGGGCTGAAAAGAGCAGTGGTTAAAGGCACAGACAAGGGCATCAAAGCTTAAGTGGATCAACACTTCGAAAAAGAAATTGTAAGATTTGCAGCAGAGTAAGCAGGAAGTCTGGGGCATTTCAGGAGCTGAGGGAGACTATCTGTCCAAGATTCATAGGGTAAAACTACAAATGCATTTCAAATACTTTCCTTTAAAAAGAGCCACAGGGGTGCCTTGCAAAACCAAAGAATCCTAGGGAAATATTTTCCCAGGTTTAAGCAGAGAGTCATTGCAACTTTAGCCCAAAGGCTTAACAGCTGTTTAAAATGGTAGCAGAACATTGCTTAATCTTCATGATGCTGGGTAATAAGCATGCAAAATACAGAATCTAGGCTTGCATCTAGATTATGAATGGCAGTCTATGAGACCCAACAATGTGTCACTGGGTGAGAGACCCGGGAAGGAGCCCTTGCAGAGCAGAAGAGGGTGGAGCCTAAGTTGCAGTAGAGCTCTTAAATACTGACCATTGAATCTGAAATGTCTCCACACACTCACAGTTTGAATGATTGTTCTGAAGCACGTGGTACTATTTTTGAAGCTGTAGAACCTTTTAGGAGTGTGGCCTACATAGATGCAGCTCATTAGAGGCTTCCCCTAGAAGGTTCTAGCTGGCCTGTGGTTCCTGCCACTCTTTATCTCTGCTTTCTGGTTTGCCATAATTTGAGGAGCTTCTGCCATATGTTACTGCTGCTATGAACTCTGTCATGTCTACCCTGTAATGATGGACTGAAACCAAGAGCCAAAATAAATCTTTCCTCCCTTAAGCTGTGGTCATCTCAATCAACAGGTGATGAATACAAGCCCAGACCCTTGAAGCACTCATAGCACTTGTTTCGGGCCAAAAGTATATACACTCTGTCCTGGCCGTGTAATTTAATGCTTCCTTCCTGAATCAGGGACAATGGCTAGAGAGATATGTAATATCACTGATCCAATGCCAGCTGTGTATCCATGGTTACCTTGACTCCAAAAGGAAGAGGACAGGACCCAGAAGGGAGAGTCCTGGGCATGGCAAACTTGCTTCTAAGTGGATTCAACCTTCTAACTCTGATATACAGTGGTATATATTCTCAGCAGAAGCATTTTAAAAACATAGTTTCTGTCTGGGACAAAATCTCCTGATGAAAAAGGGAATATTTGGGGTTCCTTTTGGGGCTCTAAGATTCATTAATGAAAGAATTTAAGAATGGACTCAAATGGAAGCTCAAGGATAATTTTGTTAGAATTAAAAGAAACCCTTACCCACGCATGACAGGCATGCTCTTAATCTCAACAATTGCCCAGAGAAGAATGGAAGCAAAAAGGAAAAGAATCCATGCCACTTAAGCTGGCACCAAGGTCAGCCACACAGTGGGGAAGGAGGCTTTAGAAAGAGTAAGGAGTCTAAAATGTTGGAGAAGCCTAACATGTTAAGGAAAGCATGCTCATAAAAGAGAAAGAAGAAAAGGAGGAGTCAGAGAATTTCAGTAGAGTAGGCAGCCTTAAGAAACTGGTAATCTACTGTGATAGGGTAAGGACTCTAGGGGGAATACAGTATCTCAGTGAAGGACTAATTATTCTGTCTTTCTCTTTATTATGGTTTAAGATGAGCCTACCTTCACAGAGATGGTCCTTTGGCAAGAACCCAATCTAACAAAAAAATCATAGGTCTCTACCTAGGGAGGAGAATTTCTTCTCATGATCAGAAGGTGGTTTCCTTTGATGGATCTTTATTGCCATTCTTACACACACACACACACACACACACACACACACAAACACAAACACCTACCTTTTTCTTTTCCTATTAGGATTATCAGTGACCATCTGTACAAAGTTTGCTTATAAGGAATTTCTTGTTTTCATTTCCTCTTGAATCATGAAGTGCTTCCTGCAGTTGAGTAAGTGTAGCAGCAAATCGTCTTATCTATCCACTCAGTCACACAGAAAGGGGAACAGTCTCCACTTTCTTTGGATGCAGTTTGCTGGGATGTGAGATGCTCTCTTGGACTCTTCAAGTCTCCCCTGGAGGATGTACAGCTAGGGATCCCTGGGCCCTGCTTCCCACTCACAGCAGACCTCCAGTTTCTTCTAGCCAAGACATATTTTTAACACATAGCTTTTGAGTTGCTGACCATCTGTCTGTTTTGAGCCCTGTAAACATCTACCTCATCGGCTCTTTCATCTGGCTTGGTTTTCTAGCATTTGGAAATTTAAAAGCAGAAAGAGGTCTTTTAATTCTCTTCCAGCTTCACCAAACTGCAACAGTATGTCTGCCATAGATGGACCTGTCCCAAATAATGCATGGTCTACAACACAAAGCCACTGTCCCGAAAGAGCCCCTCTCCTCTGGATTTGTTTCCTGGTACCACATCATAAGCATATTTTACAAATGACAATTATCTGTCTCCTAAGCTAACGGCAAATGTTCAGACATTTTGGGATAAAAGTAACATCTTTCTCAGAATATACTAGAGGCTCCGATAGTCACAAATGAGAGAGTCATTACAGTTCATTACTGTGTCTAATCTTACACAGGTGATAGGAACTGTGGCTGTATCCATAACAATGTAAGTCATTGCAAACCATGATCTGGGGATAATTATTTAAAAAGGAAGAATACATATAAACATGTGTAGCCATCCCTGCACCAGCAACGACTCATCAATAATCAACATGACTTTCCTGCCAATACTTCCCTCTCTAGGCAATATGTGATTCAGCGGCTTGGCCATGCGTCTATGTAGAGGATGAGCCCACAGGCAGCACAGCACTATCCATGGCTGCCTCTACCCATGTTCAGAGGCAGCTGTCACAAGCTGGCTCGCTTGCCCTAGCATCAGTGGAGAAACATGAGTCAATAAATACATTATTTGTGTGTATGTGTTTGTTATATATGCCATGGTTCTTATGCAGTGCATATAGGCATAAGTACCTACCTGTGTGTATGTGGAGGCCAAGCAGGATGTCAGATGTCCTCTTCTATTTCTCTCTGCCTTATTGTCTTGTGACAGAGTAGCTCACTGAATGAAAAACATCATTTCAGCTAGGCTGGCGGGCCATAGAGCTTTCAGAATCTCTCCACCTCCTGATACTGGGATTACAGGAACCTGCAGCTATGCCTAACTGTGAGCTCAGATCCTTGTGGTTGCAGAGCAAGCACTATTACCCAATGAGCCATGTCCCCAGCCCACTAACACATGTGTGTATGGATACCTGTGGACATGAGTTCCTATGACAGGATATAGTCTTATGCCACTTAAGTAGCAATGCCTCTGGACCTGAAAGAATTTTATACAAACTCATCCAAAGGACAGAGTGAAATAAAGAAAAACCCAATCAAATAAGAGTAGAATTTAGAACTGAGAGAGAAAGGAAGCATAATTGTAACCTTTACTTTAGAGACCAGCAAAAAGATGCAGAAAGGTTAGACCTCAGAACAAAGAGTTATGTCCCTCACAGGCTCACCGTTTGACTGTTTGATTGCCAGTAGGACAGGATCTTAGGAAGCAGAGCAACCTACAGAGGTGAGGAGGCCTGGTTTGCAGATGTCCATGTCAGAGTAGGCCTTTGAAGATGATAGCCCTGATGCATTTCTGGTCCAGCAATGAGCTGAGCCCCTCTACTAGGCTTTCCCATGATGATGCAATTTTCATGCATGTAGGCCAAGAGAGAAAGCTCTTCCCTTGTGCTGCATCTGCCAGATACTTCTCACAACACAATCACTGATGCCCAATCTATCCAGAGTACAAAGCAAGTGCCCAGGCATCAAAAAGAGAAGTATTTGTTTCCACCAGCCTGAAGCCAGTCTAAGGCCAGCTTGTACCCCAAAAGGCACTGAGCTCATGTGTCAACGCAGTATCAGAAAAACATTATAAAGAAACAAGTATTGCATTCAACTCTTGAGCTGATTGAAATAAAATCTGAGTTTCTAGTTTTAAGTTTTTAAAGATGAGTTATTTTATTATTTTGTATATGTGCATGTGGAAGAGTGTGTGTGTGTGTGTGTGTGTGTGTGTGTGTGTGTGTGTGTGTGTGTGAATGTATGTTCTCATGTGTATGTAGGTACCCACAGAGATGAGCAGGGATATTGGATTCACCAGAGCTGGAGTTACAGCTTTGTGAGCAGTCTATATGGCTCTATCAATGAAGGTGTGATCATCTGCTTGGCCCCTCTATTAGATAATGGGTCTGGTAAACTCATCTTTAAGCTATAAAGTAGTGATCTCTGGGCCTAGCTGCTGAGAAATTTGTCTTTCAAGAAAACCCATTATAGGGTCAGGCAGGCTACAGAAGAGCAGAGCCTGCTGCCAGCATTCCTGCTGCTGGTGACAATGAAGATGTTCCCACTGCATGAGCCAAACCCGCTCCTCACAGATCCAGCTTGGTGTGAGCCAGCATCTCCGCAGACTCCTGGCTTCTGTCCATCAGTCTCAGGAGGAACCCAGATACTGGGGAGAACAGCTCATGACTCAAAATCAGGTCCTGTTGCTAACACAGCAAGACCTCCATCCAAAGACAAAGTGTAATCAGAGGATGTCGGAGTTTATCTTTAGTAGAGACAAGATTCTCCATATGATCTCAGACCCAGCAAACCTGCAGTGGGATCAATGCTATGACCCAAGGCACACATATCCTCCTACCTGCAAATAGCAGTTTATAACATAAGACCTCCTGGTATGTACACACATATACTTATCTACCTGTTCATATATACATGTATGCACACATAATTATATATGTACAATATACTCATGAATGTACACAAATGCTCATAACATATATGCACTCACACATACATATTCTTTCATGATCACACATCCATGCATGTACATACTCTGGCCTGCACACATTCATTCTTTTATTCATTCAAACCTACAAATCATTTTTGCAGCTGTAACAATGATGGAAACAAATGCGCACACCTAGGTTTGGGCAATGCCAGCTGTTAATTCTGCACAGAATTTAAGCCTGAGAAAGCCCCTCATAAAACTCATCTTTTGCATCAAGCAATATTCTTTACATAATAGTAAATCTAGGGGACCATGAAAAAAAAACCCTTTATCTCTACATCTTCTCATTTTTTTATTTACATGAAACAGAAGAAAGATAAGTGCTTAGAAGCTTCTGCCTGTAGTAGATGGTGATCAACACGGACTCTCACAAACAGCAAAGTTACAGAGAGTAAGAGACTGCAAAATGCTCGGCCCCGAAGGAGCACAGATGATAACCTCTTCTCCCAAGGTTCAGAGAGCATTGCATAAAAGTGAATGGAAAGAGGGTGAGAGCCACAAGATGACTACAAGGAAATAGTATTTTCCAGACACAGTAGGGTAGCTCAACTCATGTCGGTCGCAACAGTATGCACAAGACATACATAAAGTCAAGCAAGACCAAATCCCAGCATGGAGAGCAGATGTGCACAAAACCTGTCCCCAGCTGGGGAGTGATTGGCAATTGTTAGCCTGGGAGAGAGAAAGAAAGAAAGAAAGAAAGAAAGAAAGAAAGAAAGAAAGAAAGAAAGAAAGAAAGAAAGAAAGAAAGAAAGAAAGAAAGAAAGAAAGAAAGGAAGAAAGAGACAGAGACACAGAGTGAGACAGAGAGACAGAGAGAGACAGAGAAACAGAGAGACAGACAGAGAGATAGACAGAGACAGACAGAGACAGAGAAACAGAGAGAGACAGAGAGACAGAGAGTTAAGATGGTGAGTGGACTACACTCCAGTGGAAAGTCACACAACCAGGAATATATGAACAGCACAGATTCATACAAAGTCTTAGAATAAATTTAAAATAAAAACAGACCATAAACAAAAGGTAAGTGCTCAGCTTGAGCACTGGAGTTTTTTGTGTTTTTGTTTTGTTTGGTTTTGTTTGGTTTTGTTTGGTTTGGTTTGGTTTGGTTTGGTTTTTTACTAAAATGAAAGGTATTTTACCAGAAAAAGTACTAGAAAGTACTTAAAATACTAAACCTACTCTGTCAAAATAGAATCTCAGACTGGTGGATTTCCAATGAAAGTATTCTACTTTTTAAAAAGTGTATTTGTAAAGCTTAACTGAAAGGCAGTGTCCCCTAAACCAAACATGGTCTTTAGTATCTCTTTGAGTGAGCACACGTCCATAGACTCTGATGCCATTGAAAGCAAAGTGGGAAGCTAGCATGGCATGCCCAATCCCTACTTTTAATGAGGAAACGGGAACGGGAGAGCCAATGAAAAGAAACCACTCTGTCAGTTCCTATGAAATGCTTTGAGTGTCTCTTTTTTGGAACACAATAGGATACACTAGGCTAGATGCAGTTTCCTTTGCTGGCAGTTGGATATCATATACCACCATAAACAAGATCTTAAGTATATGAGACGCCCTTAAATTGGGCCTTTACCCACTGTTGACAAGCCTTAGAATATGTGAGTTAACACTCAGTTTAGGGTTTGCTTTTGCTAAGTGGATGAACCACTATGAGATGATGCACACTGTGACATGGCAGCTGCTGGGAAAGGTGGGTCCAGTCACTGTAGCTTACAGACCCAAATGTTCTCCCAAGAAACCTGACGCTTTCCTCCATGACCACTGCTGCCTCAGGTAGCTCTGTTCCCTGAAGTCATCCTGCCACTGGCCAAGCCTAAGACAGCTACTTTTATGAGCAAGAACACTGTGGCCCCTCAGCCACCATTCCTTAAAGTACATGTCAAATATAGTCCTCGGGAAGAGCCACCTTGCCCCTCATGTTACCACATGATCTTATAGAAATTGTTTCTTCATTTTTCTGGAATATCAAACAGTTAGAAGAAGAAAGGGGCATGTAATGAAGTAGAGATGTTATGGCAAGGTGATGTAAGGAAGCATTTGTGTGCCATGAGAAAGGGCTTATAGTGACTGTTAGGGGCTGGATATTTGCATGCAACTCAAATTCACACACTGAAGCCCTAACTTCCACTGTGACAGTATTTGGAAAAGGGGCCTAGGAGTGTTATTTAGATGAGGTCATGGAGTTATAGAAGGCGAAGCTGGGGAAGTAACTCATTTGGTAAAGTACTTGGCGTGCAAGCATAAAGATGCAAATTCAATTCCCGGACCCATGTAAAAGAGCAGTGTGGTGGAGATGGAAGAAATAGTGCTAGCACAAGATATAGTTGTCTTGCTCTGTTACTTTCTATCTGAAAATAGGGATTGGTGGTAAACCATGTTGACAAACTTCTCACCACACATGGAGAGTGCTCTTTACCCAGCCTAGTCCAGCCAAGCAAGCATCCACTCTCAGCGAGTATCATAGCGGCCTGCCTCGCCCTGTGTCTGGGAACCAGGATCACTTAGCTGTACAATGTATGTGCAAGAGAGAAGGTAGACACAGAACATTTTACTTTAGGTCTTCATCCCACCAACCATGTGAGGCCAACATCTCCCAAACTTCCACATAGTGACTTTAAACCTCAGAGACTGGCCAGGCCACACAGCTGGTGTGCCACTGAGTATAAATATGGACCCAAATCATAGGTCCCCAGGCCTTTGTTCTTCCCACCACATGAATTCTTTCTCTCCCGTGCTCAGCACACTTATCAAACTTCATTTCTCCAACTGGAAGCTGCCAATCCCACTGATATGAACTAGAGCCCTGGTCTCTAGGCTTTCCTTTTGGTGGCTTCCCCTCTCCCTGTGCCCTGAAATGAAGAGCCTTGAGTACAAAAGGTTCCTAAAGAAGCAGGAGAAGGTCATCTGGGGGTCACCCAAAGTCCCATCAGAGAGAGGGTGTGGCAGAGACAGGAGGGGTAGGAGGGGATCCTGGTTAGATGGATGAAACATAGGCACCAGCAGCTATGTCAACAGAGTGGGACAGAGGGTGACAGAGCCCTGGGGCCGATGGGGCCCTAGGAAGCAAGCTGGCCTGCCCACAGAGCCACAAAGTCTAGACTCCAGATGTGCTCACAGCCAAGTCAGTCCTAGTGGTAAATTTTCCTACCAGATGACGAGGAGCTTAGCTACACATTGATCACAAAGGTCAGAAATAAGATTAGAGCTAATGCTGGACCTTCCTGATGCTCGCCAGAGAAGAACTCATGGTCATTCCTAGGTACAGTGTGTGTGTGTGTGTGTGTGTGTGTGTGTGTGTGTGTGTGTGTGTATCTATGTATATGTGGGTTTCTGTGTCTCTGTGTGTGAATCTATGTATATATGCACGTGTGTGTGTATGTGTGAGAACAAGAGCAAGACACTTCTCCAAATTATTATGACAGTAAGTTCTATATGTCCTTATATTTTTCTTGCTATGCTTTACACATTTCCTAGATAAATTGCCATAATTTAGTTAATTAGACACTTAAAATGACCTGATATTGGACACAATGAGAAAAACAAGTCATTTTCCTAAAGGGAAAAAGGCTTGTTTGGACTTCTGCGTTCTGCAGTCTCAGCCCAGGGTCACAAGCTCTGCTCTTTCTGGAGAAGCAGCTCATGACTGGCACTATGGGCCGGGCAAAGCTGCTTACCTCAGAGGAAGCATGAAGGATGAAAGAAGGCTGGAAAGGGGCAGAGGAAGAGAGAAAGAAAGGGGAGAAAGAAGACAGAGAAGAGGCAGAAGGAGAGATAAAGAAAGAATAAGTGAAAAGGAGGGTAGGTGCTGTGTGACTTTTCCTGAGGGACATGAAAAACAAAAACAAAAACAAACAAACAAACACAGCTATTCCCTGAAAATAGGCCATCGACAGCAGACCGAAGAAGAGATTCCACCAGAGTCCAACTTGTCAAACTAACAAGTTTGCTAGGGTTATTCAAAGGGGTGTGGTTGAGGGGTTACTTGCATGAGCAGGAGCATCTTAATACAACAGCATTACTGAAATGCCCACCCCGCCAGGGTGGCAATTCATGAAATTCATGTCCCAGGACCTCACTGCATGACTTGCAAGTGGCTCACCAGGTCCAGGAATCTCTACTCGCTAGCAGTCCTCACTGCTTGTAGAACCTTAGGGAGGGAGGGGGTCTTGTAAATCTGATAAGTTTCAGACTTTTTCTAAAACTCTCAAGCTGTTCACTTCCTGAGGTTTAAGGAGTCTCTTTCAAGAATTCAAATGTTTGGCTTTAGAGGATATTACTTGGCAACAAAAGAGAGGAAATGAGGAAGAAAGAGAAGGAGGCAAAAAGTTACGACCCCTATAGTCTCATCCCTAAAGACTGACTCCTTCCACCAGACCCCACCTCCTACACTTCCACCTCTTCCTAATAGTGCTGCACATTATCAGCACATCACAGATGAATCTAAGTATGAAGTCAGTGCCTTCACGATCCTGTCACTTCCTCCAAACTCTCTTCTGATCATTGGGACCAGGCCTTCATCATGCATGTCTTTAGAGGCACGTTTTAAATCCAAAGTACAATGGTTCTGTTGTTGATTATGGGTGTGCATGTATATATACTCTCAGACGTCAGCAAGGGTGAGTGTGCAAATGTATGCTAGGTATAACTGTTCAAGCACATTCAGAAGCCAAAGGAATCTGTTGATTTGTCTTCTTCTCCTTCTCCTTCTCTGCCTTAGGTTTGTAGAGTCTCTCACTGAACCTGAAAGTTGAGGATTTGATTAAAGCCCACAAGCCAGTGAGCTCCTGACATCTGCCTGTTTGTCTCTCAAGGACACGGGTACACGGACAAGTAGTCAAGCTCAGATTTTTACATGGATGCTAAAGATTTGAATTTAGGCCCTCTTTCTTTGACAAATGTGCTTACCCACTGAGCAATCTCTTTGGACCCAACAGGGAGTTTTTAAAAAGGTTTTTTAGAATGCAAGACCATGAATTATCCATTTGTTTCAAGAGTTTTACAGTTTTGAGGAAATCAGCATAGACCTGAATAACAAAAACCTAAAGATAGGACTGCCCTCCTGCTTCCCCAACCCAAATGTTTATCACTGTCTCCCACGCCAGCCCTCCCAAGAGTCTTCAGCTGGGTCACCTTGGTTACAGCTAGTCTCAGTGATGTCACAGGCTGATTTCAAAAATCTGACTCTTTCCTGTCTCCCTCAAGCAATCGTAGGGAAAGAACACGGGGTTTCAATAATTCCAGAGTTGTAATATCTCCTTGCTTAAAATATATTGGCACCTGGTAGGAGGTAAGCTTTGACTTCCTTGTGAAATTACAGCCTTCCATATGTCAGAGACAGCAGCTGAAGCAAGAGAATGCTGGGGGTTTTATGAACTCCTTCTTCCATCACCAGGCTCCCAGGAGACTCCTCAGTAATATTGCAGCCACTTTCACTGTGTTCCTACTTTGTTTCTTAAGAGGACAAGGTTTTATTGGGAGGAACAGCAGACCCAGAGCTGGAGTCTAGGTCAGTACTGCTTGGACTTAGAAGGGCGGCTGCAAAGGCTTTTCCTTAGTACTCAACAATCATGAAGATGTTTGCAGACATGTGGCTTGTCCTAGCTCTTGCAATCCTCACAGTATCAGAGAGTTGCAAAATAAACCAGTTCTATAGAGATGAAAGGATGGCCTGTGACCGGCAGAAGATTTGATCCCCATCCCAATGGTTTCAAAGTAAGAATTAAGCAAGTCCTAGAGAAAGTATTCAGGGTGAATGGATCATGTGGTGGTGACTATACAATCTCTGGCTAAAATAACCACCATTCTGTTTAATTTCGTAAATGTGCCCAAATCTTATGCAATTTGATGAGTCCATTATTAAGTATAAAGCCCCAACTAACGTTCACTTTCAGAGCAAACTCAAAACTTACCCCTCAGACAAACCAGAATAAAGTATTTACAGTGTAGGCTGGGAGATGGTTCAGCTGGTTAAGTGTCTGTTTCTAAAGAATGTGGACTGACTTTGGATTCCTGGCACCCATGTACAAGCTGGACTGGTGTCTATGTCTGCCACCTTCATGCAGAGAAAACAAAACAGGTGAGGCTCTGGAGCTGAATTGCCAGCTAATTTAGCCAGTTGGTTATGGAGGTGGGTCAGTCGTTAGAAATGCCTGTTACACAAGGCTGATGATTTGAGCTGAAATCCCCAGGACCCACATCAAAGCCAGACACAGTGTCTAACCCCCAGAAGCTCTTGGACCAGCTAGCCAGGAATACAATATGGTGATGAGACTTTATATAAACCAGGTGGAAATGTAGGGAACAGCATCTCATCTCCACATACATGCTATAGCATGTGCATATCTGCACTTCCCCCACATATACAGTGAAGATATGACAAGATATCCAATGTTGCCTGTTAGCCTTCACATGCATGCATACACACACAAATAAACACACAACAACACACCATGTATTATATCTAGATATGCAATCATATGTACTTCAAGGGCTGTCATGAAAATTAAAGGACTCCATACACAATCCTCTAACAGTTCTCCCTGAGCCATCATAGTGTCCATGAAGCAAGCCATCATTATCTCTTAAATGTGCTTCTGGGGACAATGGTTATAGTATTTGAAACCTAGATTTTTCCCAGAATACCTACAACATATGGTCTCCAAAATTAGAGATAAAACATCCAATAACCAATATGTTTCTGGAAAAAAAAAATGTCCCTTAGAAACAGGAAACTAAAATTCAGTTCTGGAAGTGACCCTCTTAAGGGCAGCTTGGAATTTCTTTAATAAAAGACCCTTTTTTGAGACAGAAGATGCTTTTTTTTCTATGATTGTCTGCTTCACCATTGCTCTGTATATTATCTCCTCCTCCAAGTTGTCAGCATTCCCATTAAAATAACCCCAACATTCCCACCACCACCCAAAATGCCCATTATTGGTGAGGATTTTCTTTCCCACCTCAATTCTTTGGAGTCTGACCCCGATGCCTACCCCACCCCCCTCCCAGTGTAGGAACTTCCCACTGAGACAATGAGATCACTTCCTGCTGACTCAGCATGTCTCTGGCTGAGTCAGGACTTGCTGGGCCACTGGGAAGGCTGTAATTAAGAGTGATTGCTGGAGCTAATACAAAGCCTCAGAAATGTCATACAAGAAGGCCTCAGGAACTAGGGAGACCAATTACTGTACTGCATCATCCTTGGGCACCCCATGGCCCCAGTGAATGTTCTCCTGGCTTAGTTTCCTCTTCCCATTGGTCTTTCTCGTTGGTTGCCAGGCATGATGGCTGAGGTCTTTTGGTATATTCTGCATTGTGTTTGTTGTTTGCCAACTATACAATATATAGAGATATGTATGTCTAAAATATATCACAAACAATATGGATTTATATCTGAATCCAAGATAGGCTTAACATTAGAAATTTGATAGGAATTATTGACCACTTTAACAGACAACACTTGAAAACTATGTTCTCAATGAATAGGGGAGAAATTAGATAACATTCAAAACTCACTGCTAAAGAGAAATCAAAGGAGAATTTGAAAGGAACTTTTTTCCGTTGAACAAAAACTGCAAACAATAACCTTGCAGAAACCCTAATCCCTAAGTTCACACAATGAGCCTCAGAGGTGCCCACAGGCTTGCCCTGCCTCACTGCTCACTTTCAATGCAACAGGGTTATGACACAGGGTGGAGAGGAGGGTTATGTGGAAAGTCACATTGAGTCCTATCTTATTCCTGACATTAAGATCAAGCCTTGTCTGATCTAATATAAGTAAAGAAGGCAAAGTAAAAACAGCCCACACCCTTAGTTCAGATCCCAAAGAAAGACCCAACCTGCTGTCACCATTTCCCACCCTACCACCTGCCCACATTGCCATGCCCCACCCCTACCTAGGATTGATATCCCCTGCACAGGTGCAGGCCATGCCAACTCTACATCTGATAAAAGACTAATATCCAAAATATATAGAGAACTCAAGAAACTAGATGAAAAGAAACAACAACCAAATAATCTAATTTTAAAAATGGAGTACAGATCTAAACTGAGAATTCTCAACAGAGAAGTCTCAAATGGCCAAGAGACACTTAAATGTTTACCATATTTAGCCACCAGGGAAATGCAAATCACAACTACTTTGGAATTCCATCTTACACCTATCAGAATGTCTAAGATTCAAAACACATGTGTAAGCTCATGCTGTTGAGGGCATGGAGCAAGGGGAATACTCATCCATTGCTGGTTGGAGTACAAACCTATAAAGCCACTATAGAACTCAATATGACAGGTTTTAGAAAATTGGGAATCTACCTCAAGACCAGCTATACCACTCCTAGGCATATACCCAAAGGATGTTCCATCCTAAATAAGGACACCTGCTCAACTATGTTCATAGAAGCTTTATTCATACTAGTCTAAAACTGGAAGCAACCTAGATGCCCCTCAACTGAAGAATGGATAAAGAAAAATGTGGTATATTACACAATGGATTATTACTCAGCTGTTACATCATGAACTTGTAGACAAATGAATGGAACTAGACAGAATCATCCTGAGTGAGGTAACCCAACCCAGAAAGACCAACATAGTATGTACTCACTTATAAGTAGATATTATCCATAAATAAAAGGATAACCATACTATAACGCCCATATCTAGAGAGACTAAGTAATAAGGAGTGTTTAAGAGAGGACACATGAATCTGCCTAGGAGAAGAAATAGAATAGATTTTTGAGGGTGGACTTGGGGCAAGTGTAAACAGAAACTGGAGGAATCTAGTGGTGGGTGAAAGGAGTGAGAGAATATGGGGAGAGCTGACTGGAATTGGAGGCCATTTCAGGGGTGAGGTAGAAACTTATTGCAATGGAAACTCCCTGAAATGTATGTGGTGACCCTTTTGAAGATATGGAAGATATGGACCCTGAACCAGTGATCTTTTGTAACCAGGAAAGGCTTCCAGTGGAGGTACTGGGATACCAACCCAGCCACAAAACCTTCAACCTATAATGTGTCCTGCCTGTAGTATATGTTAGGGTAAAGGTGGTTCAAAACTTGTGGGAGTGGCCAATAGATGACTGCTCCAACTTGAAGCTCATGCCATGAGAGAGAGCTCATTCCTGATATTGCCTGGAGGGTCAGAAATGAGAAGCTGGATAGCCCAGAGACAGGAAAAAAAAAAAAAAAAAGAAGGAAATGATTCCCAGTGATGTTCTGCTGTCCTCATAGATAGAATCTAGTATAACCATCATCATCAGAGAGGCTTCATCTAGCAACTGATAAGAGCAGACTAAGAGACCTATAGCCAAACATTTGGTGGAGCTCAGGAAATCCTGAAGAAGGGGAGGAAGGATTGGAGAAGCCAGAAGGGTCCATGATCTCGTGAGGTAGATGTCAGTAAACTGAGTCCCACCATAAGCATTTTGGACTCCTGGTGGAGTGGTTAGGACTTTTTTTTTTTTTTTTTTGGAGTCCTATAGGTCTGAATTTAAGCCTTGGACTAAGTTATTTGCTATTTGTCTATATTGGCTACTTTTCCTGATGCAGTGGCCAAATGCCTGACAAAAAGCCACTTAAAGGAGGAGGATTTATTCTTATCTTACAATTTTAGGGAGTTATATTCAACCAGGGATAGGAAGACATAGCTGGAAATGGCTCCAAGATGGCAGGAGTGTATAGTTGGGACTCCCTACCCACTCCCATGTTGGTGGAACAGAAGGCAGAGAGTGGACAGGAAATAGGGCTGTTATAAAACCCTGTGCTGGCTATTTTTTCTGTTGCTGTGATGAAACCCCATGACCAAGGCCTTCTTTATAGAAGGGAAGATTTATTCGGGGCTTAACAGTTCCAGAGAGTTAGTCCATGATGGTGGAGGTGGGGAGGCACCAGAAAAAGCAGCTAGAGCTAGAAGCTGGAATCTGGGGGCTCATACCTCAAACCACATATAGGAAGCAGAGAGAGCAAGCTAGAAATGATACTAGTCTCAAAACCTGTTCCCAGTGATGTACTTCCTCCAGCAACTCCATGCCTCCTAAGTCTTCCCAGATAGGACCAAACAGACATCACCTATTCAAATGTCAGGGACTAGGAGGGGGTGTATGTCATTCAAGTCACCATAAACATAAGACTCCTCCCATCTTACCCCTGTACATGGCACACTTCCTTCAGCAAGGTTCTATCCATGCCTGAAAGGCCCACACTTTTCCAAAATTTACCAGCAGAGGACCAAACACATGAAACTGTAGTGGACATTTCACACTGAAACCAAAACAAGGAGCTTGGTCAAGCCAACCAAGTCCTCTAAGCTTCAATGTTTTGGAACAGAGCTGATAAGGCCTGTTAGAAGCTTAGGTCATATATTAACTAAATCAAACATATGTATTTCTATTATTTTATTTGTTTGTTTATTTATTCACTTCACAACTTAATATTAGCCCTTCCTTACCTCCCAGTACCCCATCACCCAAGTTCTCCCCCTATTCCACCTTCCCTTTCTCTTTTGAGAAAAGGAAACCCAACTCTGGGTGTTACCCCTCCCATAGCCCCCCATTATTTTTATTAATGGACAGTATTAAAATTATATAAAATCCTGGACTCACTTGAAAAGTCTGACTGGTGATCAGAGGTGATTACTGGTGGGTTCCCTGTGCTCCATTGGACACACATATACACAGCACTAACTGGACTTAATGGGTCACAAAAAAAAAAAAAGGCATAAAGATAAAGTTAGAAGAGAGCTGTGTTGGGGGGATTTTGCTGCCTATCAATGGAGAGTGAGCTGACAGGGGCCACATTTTGCTCTGGTGCTCAGAAAAATTGGCTCAGAAACCATTGCAACTGAAGAGACATGACAGGCACCTAATGGGTGGGTGGAAAGCCTCTGGAAGAAGTCTCCAAGAGAAGAAATAGAGATCCTTCGCACACACCCAATCCCCTGCAGAGTCCCAGTCAGAGTTCTTCCGCAGGGCTGTGCATGTATGAGATCTCCACTGGTCCCTTGCTCAGGAGGCACCCTGAGAGTTCCTTGTATTTGGGGGCTTGTGATGGCAAGAGAAATTGAACTTGGGACATTTTCAGTTAGATACTTCAAGAGCCCTGCTGAAAGCATGGACATAAAACCATGCAAAAGTCAAACTGGATGCAGGTTCAACCAAAGCCACACATTGTTTGAACTCTCAAAGGAGCAGCCCAGCACTGTGCACATGCCCTGTCCAGTGATGTGGCTTAGCAACCCCACACAGTTAAAGGCAGCCACTGGCCAGCTGGAACAGTGCCCGGGAAGCCTGTTACTAATGATAATTTGCAATGGAAAAACTTTCAAATGTTTCAGCATTTTTCCTTTCTCTGCATCTAACTTTTAAATCATTCTTAAGGGGGAAGTTTGAAGGAAGGATGGCAGACACTGAGCCCTTTTGTAAAAGGGAAGGTTAAATGAGTCAATACCTAATACCTAGTAATTGTATTTCAAAGGCTATGGAATCACTTTGCACATTGAGTCTGTAAGAAAGTCCATAGACGAAATGACTGGTGTCTTAAGAAATGACACATTCTAGAAACACAATCAAGAACAGTTAGGAAAGAAGACACTAAAAGGTGACAAATGTACCCCGTACTTGAGTGCTGACCCAAGGCAGTAACTGAAGAGTGTCACTATCACATAGCAGCTCTTTTGCTAAAAAAAAAAAAAAAAAAAAAAAAAAAAAATTCATTTAGAATTTTATTCATGTGTATAGTGAAATACTATCATATAGACTCCCATCTTTTCCCCTCCAGTTCCTCCAAAATCCCCCAACACAGATCTCTTCCAACTTCATCTTTATGCCTTTTTTTTTTTGTGACCCATTAAGTCCAGTTAGTGCTGTGTATATGTGTGTCCAATGGAGCACAGGGAACCCACCAGTAAGCACCTCTGACCACCAGTCAGACTTTTCAAGTCAGAGGACTTTATAGTTAGAGGGCATCTTTTTTTTTTTTCTTTTTTTTTTTTTTTTTAGGTATTTTCCTCAATTACATTTCCAATGCTATCCAAAAAGTCCCCAATACACTCCCCCCCCCAGTCCCCCACCCACCCACCCCCACCCCTTGGCCCTGGCATTCCCCTGTACTGGGGCATATAAAGTTGGCAAGTCCAATGGGCCTCTCTTTCCAGTGATGGCCAACTAGGCCAGTTAGAGGGCATCTTTGAATTGAGATATTTTAAGAAGAGAGAGAGAGAGAGAGAGGAAGAGAGTGGGAAAGATATTTAAGGGAGATGCTAACAAGAAAGAAGTGATCAGAAAAAAAGAATTTAATTGGGAGAAGGAAGGGAATCGGATACAGAGTGGCAGGGACACGTGGAAAGGCATTAGGGAAGGGGAATCAGTGAAAACTAAGCATAAAGGCACACATGAAATGTCATCATGAAACCCACTACTTTACAAATGCACACATGGAAACATGACAACATAAAAGGAAGGGAAGGAAAAAGAAAGAAGAAAAGAAAAGGAAGTCAGAAGTTAGTGTAGGTAGAGGAGAGCTGGGCTGGGATCAGTAGCAGAAATGTAACCTTGACAAAAACACACAGTTCAAGATCTCCCCACCCACCCTTTGCTTAGGAGAGTAAGGGCAGTGTGGCTGCTCTAGGGATGACTGGGCACCAGCTTCCACTCGTCTTCTCTCCAGTCCACCTTGCTAGCAGGGGCCTCACTCTCAGCCCATGGCCCAGGGACTCTCAAAGAGAGACATGGTTCTGGGATCTGTGGCGTGGGGGTTGGTCCTTGATGTATATGGATCTATGGTTTACCTAGGAAGGGTCAGGCAGGAGCATCACACATCCATCCATGACTGGCCACCCGGGGAATGGCATGAAGATCTGGTTCCTGGGATAAAGGTTTTAGAGACATGTGACCTCAACAGATATCCCAGATTTCTATGTACAATGCTAAGTATGCGTTCTCAACACACTTTTCTTACAAACCTGTCTGTGGCCCATGAATGATAATTCTTCAATAACCATGAAATATTCCAGAAGAATTCAAGTCAGCAGAAATAAGTCATCATTAGCATCATTATTGTTCCCTTCGGGCATGGGTTGGATCATTGTCGCCAGAATTTCTCACCTATGTACACACACACACACACACACACACACACACACACACCACCTTTTCTTTTATCACTGACCATGAACCATTGATCACCTGGGGTTGCAGTTGCTTTCATGACTAAAGCTTCAATGCAATTTCCAAAGCTCTGAGTTTGGGAATTTCAGACCCTGAACTGAACGGCTCTTAGAGAATATTCTTTCCTACAGTTTTGAGGATGCAACGTTGTTTCTGGTTGCTCATTGGAAGAATCTTTGCCCAGTGAAAGGGGACACTGGTCTTCATGTGGTGTCCACTCCTACCTTTCATGGAAGAGTTTTACAGAGTTGAAACATTCCAAGGCAAGAAGAAGTGGCAGGGAGACAGTGTCATTCGTATCTGAACCAAGGCCTAGGGTCTCTCTGTTTAAATCTCTGTTTAAAGGAGCAGAAGTTCATCCCTTAGTATTTCATAGACCCAACTGTTTTTGCAATGGTGCCATTACCTTCTTAGACTCATTTTAGAGCTAGATTAGGGAATTATAATCAAAAAAAGCAGATTTGCCTATTTCTCCAGCTTTCCTCTTGTGCATTCACATGGGCATGCATTTATACCTGGCCTCAACTGAGGGACTCTCTTACCTTGGAGGAATAGGTTCCTGTCATTCTTCTGGTGCTCTGTGGTAGCCACACTAATACCCTGGAAACCCTTTAAGCAGTGGCTTTCACTGGGAGTGTGTGCACGCACATTGAGAGTTTAGTATATGCAGCAATTTCAGTTGCTATTGTGGAGCAATCTGTCCGAAGCCTTGACAATCAATGAGAACTGAAAACCATTCGTTACAGTTGTGGATCTCTTCAACTTTATGGTCAGCATAACGTCCTAGAGAAAGTGCTGTCTGGAGGCAGAGGCAGAGGCAGTATGGAGTATTGTTTTTAGGAAGACAATGGTACTGCCGCCTTAGGAAACAGCCCAACATTTCCCTTTCTTTGTTTCATCAAAGTTCTTTCCACCTCCTGAAGGCTGGCTGATTTTCAGAAGTGACTCTGTGGTTCCCATCCCCATACCCAGTGCACTTGGTGTTGAAAACTGTACAGCTAATCTGGGCGTGATGCTTCCACCCAGGAGAACCATGAAGAACGGGAGTCCTTTCCTCCAATTGGAGACTTTTCTGAATTCCCCTGAAGCAAGGGAGGATTCCTGCTTTCTCTCATTCCATGTCAGTCACCTGGATGACTTCAGACTTGTGAAATAGGCACCAATCCCTCAGCTTCCGGGAGTGGTTTTGGGAAAAGAAAGGCCAATCTGGAAGCTGCTCTCAGAACTGAAAACCCCATTTCTCCTGCCTTTACTGATCATCAAATGGTATGGCCTCTGTTTTGATTTGTATCCTCAACTGCTTGTTTCTGGTCATGACAGAACAGTGCTGGGGGGAAATGCTCACTAAGTCCTTCCAAAGAGTTCTCTTTGTTGAGGTCTACAGCCAGTTTGGGCTTGTGAGTTCTAGAAGGCAGGAGGGACTAGAGCAGAAACCTGTTCCTGAGTAGGTAGGTATGTGAAGACCTCTTTCCAGGCTAGGGATAGGGATGTGGAGGCATGGAGCAGGGCTTCACAAGAGAGACAGGTAGGTGGTCTTCACACACACTCATGGACCCAAGTAATGGATACAGCTCTGCTATCCATGGTCCTCGACTGACTCTATAACTGTAGCCACCCTAATATAATCCCGGTAGTTTCTAAGTCCTCCTCTGTGAATTTAGAGCAATCTCACTAACCTCCAGTAAATTTGTTGTCAAAGAATAAAGTAACAGTTGCATTTATCACAGATTTGGTGTATAACAGACAACACAGAAATTTCACAGGGCTTGACAGATCTCATCTGTTTTCATTGTGGGCTCCCTGACTTCTGCTTTTATGACTAAGAGACAAAGGTGCTGGGTTGTCACTATTGGTTTGGTTCCTTCATTTCACTTGCCTTTGACTCTCCCCTGCTACCTTCACCCCTCCTCTCTGCTATCCCCAGTTCATGTTGAGTGCCCTTGGAGTGGCCTGAGAAAGAAAGCAGCTGTCTGTATTCACATGCGCAGTTTACTTTTCCCAGAGTCCTTTTGTTCTTATCCCTCACACTGAGACCAGCATGGCTGGGTGAGAATATTGTCATCCTCATTTTCTTTCCTTCATTTCCCAGCTTGCCCGGGGAGATGAAAGACCAGGAGACCACTGTACTCTTGAGAAAGCAACAGAAGGTTGGATTTGGGTCCAGAAACTTCTCTCGGAAGAGGCATCCCTAAAGGGAACCCCCAGGACTGGAGTTCTACACGTACTGCCACAGCCTCAGAGGGACTCCTTCAGTTCACCTCCTTGTCTTAAAAATTAGGTAAATCTCAAGCATGACATGAAAATTCACTCTGCATTGCCCACATCTATTAAGATATATTTGGAGCAAAGGCTGCTGGAGGGGAAAATGTTCTGACTCCACATCTCCCCCTCAGTGGTAACGAGAAGGATGGGAAGCTGCTGTTTCCCTGGAGCCAAAGTAAGCCACATCCATTGCTAGAGATCTTCTCTCTTCTTACAATCTGCAAAACAGAAACAACGGGAGCCCGAAGCAAAGGCTGCCAACTTCTCCAGGCAGGTAGCAAGGAGGAGCTGGAGCCTTGGGATATAAAACTGGATTTACAGTCCAGGTTTCTCTTCTCCTTAACTTGACACTGGCCCCATGCCTGGGCCACCATACTGGCCATAGCTGTTGCAAATGGATTTATTCTCTGAGAAGGGTGCTGTTGCTCCTCACATCAAAGGCGCGACATGTATTCAGACTCTTCTTAAAATATACACATTACTTTTCTCTTTAGCTCCTTTCTGTTCTTTCTGCTGACTGGTACTTTGGAGTGCAACGCATAGTCATCAATTAATCTTCTGTTTTTCTTCCCTCCTTTCTTCCTACTTTCAAATTTTCCTTTCCTTTCCCTCCTTCCCTTCTTCCTTCCTTTCCTTTCTCTCCTACTTCTCTCTCCCTCCCTCCCTCCCTCCCTCCCTCCTCCTCCCCTTCCTCCTCCTTCTTCGTCTTCTCTCTCTCTCTCTCTCTCTCTCTCTCTCTCTCTCTCTCTCTCTCTCTCTCTCTCCTTTACTTTCTTCCTTCTTTCCTGTATGGGTTTAGGCATACATATATGGAAGGCAAAAGACAATTTCTTGTGTAGGTCCTCAGGGGACCTTCCTATTTTGTTTAGGGAGGTTTCTTGGCCAGAGCTCCACAGGCTACCTGGCTGAGACTGCTACAGTGTTTTCAGGGTAGTCTCAGGGAAGGGTGCCCCACATGACCGTCAGAAAGACTTCAAGACAGATGCTGTGCTGGGCTACTGTGTTGTCTACCTTGACAATGTTCTCTGTAGAGAATAGAGCTAAAGTGAGACAGCATAGCCCAGATGGAGGAGCACAGGGCTGATACCCAAACAGGATTTTAGGGTCCCTTTCACCATTTTCTAACCTGAGAAGAAGCTGTTTGGCACTTTTGCATATTTGGTTCTTAATGTATGCAGTAAAGCAGTGCTGACTTCTTTTAGGAGCTTCTGGGGGTAATACTGGATGAGGTACCAAGTGCTAGTCCTTACTGAAGTATGTATTAGATGCTCATTTTGAACCTACTGAAATCCGCCTGGGTTGGAAAGAGATAAAGGAGAGGCTGGGACCCAGTCCATGAGGAAGGGGACATCTCTTTTAGAAAAATCCTCTCCTTTCTGCTGCCCCCACCTCCACAGGACCATGGTTCCCGGAGACTCTCCAGCTCCATGTAGTTCTCTATTCCAGATTCCATCCTTGGGGTTTCCAGAACCTTCTGAAGGCTTCAAATGTTCCACCTCACTGGTTCCACCTCACTTGTGTGCCTACCTGCACACAGCTGCTCAGGGTTGCAGCTGATAGCCACATTCACAGGGAACAGGATGGAAAGAGATTGACTTCGAGTGGGGTTGGGGTGAGCTATTTACCTTGCCTGCACCCGGGGATTAGGACACCTGAGATCTGGAGCCTGGCTCTGTGACACGTGGTGCTTCGGCCAGGATGGGAGGATAGCACTAGAGATCCAGTCACCCATTTTTGCTTTGCCAACAGCACATTTCCAATTAAAAGCACAAGTTTGTGGGTGTGAATCATGCAGTTTGTAACAATTCTGCCTTGTGATGACTTCTTTTCTTGACACCAAATAAATTAAACACAGTGAACTTGGCCTACTTTCCTACCACTTTGTCTGTGGAGCCCAGGTTAACATAAAGAAAATTGATTGAACTGACAAGTAATTTGACTCTATAATTTAGATTCTGTAGGCAAATTATCTTAAAGAAATGAAGAGTCAAAATGCCATTTTTTTTTCAACCAAAGGACGGTTATCATCCCTGGGAATCTTGGCAGCTGTGAAAGCTAACATGACAGGTACATTCATGGGAAATGAAAGTTCAAGGTCCCAGGTCAGAGTGGCTTACCCCGAACTCCTGAAGAGTGCTGAACTGCCTATTAAGGCTTCTCAGAGGAGGGACAAGACAGCAAGCATTTCAAAGCCAAGTCTAAACTTGAAATTAACTCTGCTGAGAAGAAACTGTCTTCTCACTGGCTTATTTGCTTTAAAAATATATTACTATTGTTAATCTTTGTTGCTTTATTTTCGTTCTGCTCTGGTTTGTCTTGCAGTCCTGGGAATAGAACCTGTGACCTCATGCACACTGGGCTAACATTCTACCACTAACTTACAGCCTAGAGTTCCTGTGTTCCCACTGTACCCTTGTTACTCAAAGGAGCTCCTCTGAGGACAACTGTCTTGGCATCTACTAGCAGATGGTCACAGGCACAGGAACACAGGCTGCAGTCAGAGCCTATCCCATCGGAGTTTGCATTCGGGCAAATAGTCCATTTGAAACGCAAACACAAAGAAATTAATTAACTGAATTCCGTTAAGTTTTGTGAAGTGTTGCCTTGAGATATGTGTAATCTTTTTTTAAAAAATTATTACTAAACCACTTCGTACAAGTATAGTCATATATACAATATAACCATCTTTTAATCATCTATGGGAATTCCAGATATTTACAGTAAACTCTGCCTGTATGAACCCTTGCTACTTTCCAGCCCATGCCCACAGTCCCAAGCCTCTTGCATTCTCAAAAAGCAACTAAAACCTAGATTACCCTCATCTCTTTCTTAATCTGACTTAACCATCGCTTTATCAACTCAATTGTGTCTTCTACAAAGTACTGTGTTAGAACCAACTCTCCAGTGTGATAGTGTTTCGGTGGCCCAGGTGAGGTTATCAGGTTCAGATGAGGCCCTTAGGTTTTCTTTATTGAATTCTTGTCCATACAAGGGACACCAGAGATCATTTCACCATCAGCCTGCTTGGGCCTGGGCTGCCCAGACTTGTGGCAGAACATCATTCTGGGTGGGTCACTGGTCTCGTCTGGCTTTTGGGTTTGGACTGAAGTGTTGACTCCTGAGTCCTCCTGACTGCTGGTTTTCAGACTAGAGCTTACTCCACTGACGCCTTTGTGTATTTGGGATACAGTGGCAAAAATAACACAGAGGATGGCCTAAATAAGAAACATGTGTTCTTCATAGCTCTAGAGACTAGACAGTGCAGGTCAAGAGCTGGCAGTTACAGTGTTTTGTGAAGACTTGTTGCTGGCTTAGAGGCAGCCACCTTCTGGCTGTAACCTCACATGGAAAAGAAAGCAAGCTCTTGCCTCTTTCTTATTATAAGAACCCCAATCCCATTACTGGGGTTTTGCCTTTATGCCCTCACCTGGTCTCCGTCATGTCCCCGAAGTCCTACCTCTTAGTATTATTCTATTGGAGACCTAGGTTTCAACACATGCGTTTTCCTGGGATTTCATACATTTAGTCCTCACACATTACGCTTCCCTGGTCCTTTGAGTAGACCAGAGTCTTCTGACTTCCAGGGTCTCCAACTAGGTAACTACAGGTGTGCAGTGTCTCATCCTCACACCTACTGGTAGGGCCAGGTGAGCTGATCCTACTAAGTTCTCCCAGTTCTGCCCCAGGTCTCTTTAACTATCAAATTGACTAAGCCTAGATAGATGAAAAGGGAGTCTCAATTGAGAAGTTGCTGAGATCAGATTGGTCTGTGAAGCATTTTTCTTGATTGCTGATAGGTGTTGTAGGCCCAGCCTACTATAAGCCACCTCATTCCTAGGCAGGTTCTTCTGATCTATATAAGATCAAAGTGGGCTATATGACCTAGACATGTAAGTCAAGCAAAACCTTTCCTCCTTTGAGTCTCTGTCAGTCAGTGTTTCATTACAGCAACAGGAAGGAAACTAGAAGTCACCCTACCTGGGTAATTACCTTCTCAGCTATGTTTCTCTGGTGAGCTTTGAGTAGTGCAGTATCTTAAGACAGTAGAGCTGGGGCCACAGGTAGCAAGTATGAGAAAGGACAGTCCTTTCTGCTCCCCTTTCCTTCCCACTGACCAAATTGAAGAAAGAACTCCAGAGAGTGATCTATCTGGAATCTCAGAAGAGGGAGTAATAAGTAGGGACAAATATGGCTCCCCGGGCCATGCTAGACCCATGGAATATTATCTATGTCCTGCTGAGGACAGACAACAGAGCTCAGAATGAGAGTCATATCACCAATGGACCAGGAACTCAGACTATTCCCCTTGCTCTAGTTTTCTTCCCCCCGCCTCTCTTGCTCTTGAATGAGGCTAAAGGCATGAAGCTACAAGCCTCCAGGTCATGTGTCTCCAATGAGGCCAAAAGTAGCAGAGTCCCTTAACCTTCTGTCACTCAATATGAGACTGGTTCTCAGAGGACCATCTAAGACAAAACCTGGCCAGAAGCTGGTGACTCCTGCAACACTTTTAAGCTAATTTCCCATTGTATCTTGAGTGTGTGGAATCTTACCTAATGGAGACTTGAGAGTCCATCTTATGAGCAGATATTTTGTTGTTGTTTATATTGTTGTTGTTATTATTTTGTTTGTTGGTGGTATAGGATGTTTCTCTTTAAGAAAAAAGATACAGCCTCAAAATATAAGTGAATATTTATTCAGAATAAGAAAATAAAGCAAATTTCAAGAAGCAAGAAAGAAGCACAAATACCACAAACATCTAAAAGACAAGCACAATTTTTTTTGTTAATTAACTGCTTGACACATCCCTAGGATATTTTTACTCTTACATTTTTGGCAGTATACTCAATGAAAAGTATTTCATTGGACAATAATTTGTAATTATTTTTAGCAACAAGAGAGGGGTGACTGGTCTTTTTGTCGCATAGTCTCTTAAAATTTTTAATTTCTCTCTGTTGGGATGTGTGAACTACAGCATCCTAACATGAATATGTGTGTCTGGGCCTCTCCAACATGGTGATTCAAAGAAAGTATATTTTGTATGAATCACATGTGCCATTGTGTTGTCTGGGCTGAGTATTCCTGCTGGAGAAGAGCTTCCAGATTCAATAGGTATCCATGCAAGCAACATTTTTATTCTGTTGCTTTATGTGTCAGTCAGAGAAAAGGACTTTTCCAGACTAACTTTCAAATCTGTGCACTCCCCTTCACGACTAGCATTTCACCTGAGGAAATAAGCCAGGACCACCCAATGAGATGGCTGCTTATTTCAGGTGGCCGGAGCAAGCAGTCAACTGCCAGAGCTGAGTTTGAAGGAGCAGTGAGGGGCACCAGAACTTTCCAAGAAGCAACAGGGGGCCTTGCGTGGACCCTTGTTGGAGGCTGCTGGCCTGGGAAGTTGAGAGGCATCGAGCTAGAAGCAGGGCATCATTGCTCCATTCCATTGGTCCTAAGTAAGAAGAAAGAACAATTAAGAGATTGCTCCAGCAGCCATCTGCCATCTGCAGCAAACTTTACAGAAATCATTGCTTCCAGCCTGCCTGGTCATTGGAATAGCAGGACAGCTTTCTTAGTGTGGCTGATCAAAGGTTGGGCTCCTGGGTTGTTTGTGGGGAGAAGCAGGCTGGCTTCCTGGGTGAAGTGCTGCAGGCTGAGGAGCAGAGTTCTAATTTTAGATCCAGTGTCTGCTGGGATACTCAGCTTTTGGCCCTGCTGTCCACCAGGGGTGTGACTGCTTCAGAAGAAGGAGTCTGAGCCCACTGTGTCTGTTTGTCTTTGTGTTTGTCCTGGAACCAGCTGAGCTTGGAAATGAGCTTTGGAGTGAACCAGCCATGTATGAGTTCCCCAGGCAGCCCTCTGCAGATGCCCTGCAGATAGCAGGTGCTTTGTATCAGGGTAGGCTAATGTGTTTAAAATTATTTTTTTTAAAAAATTAGTTACTTTTCTTTTTGAGCCAGGGGCCTCACCTCGTCCAGGTTGGCTATGTATCCAAGGATAACCTTGAACTTAGGATCATACTGCTTCCCCCTCCTGAGGAGTGCCGGGATGACAGGTGAGGTATGTACCAGGATAACTGCTTTAAGCAGTGCTGGGGAATGTTGGACAAGCATTCTACCAACCAAGCTCCACCCTCAACTCAGGATATAATTCTTAAGTAATATAACAGAAGTATAATGATTATTGAAACCAAGAATCCCTCTGAGTCTTGGATATGTAGGCTAAAGCCCACCTGTGGTGTCTTCCTAGGGCAAGAGTTCATTGCTCATCATTCCTGGATTCCTGAGTAATGGCACAAGAGGCTGGAAATACTATTTTCTGAAGTTTATTCTCTGAAAACAAAAAGAAAATCATGTTGACATTTAAAAATGTAAACTGTATAAGAATTAGTTCCTAGCTGAGTTTTATTAAGGACCTCAAACTATTAATTCTTGGCCAAGAAATGCATGTACCACTAGCAAATGCTCTTCCCTAATACAGTGGTTAATTTATAAAAAGCTAATAAATGTTCTCTGGAGTTAATTTTTGCTCCTGAGGAAAGTTTGCCAAGAGCTTTGGAGACATTTGTAGAGAAGTCTACTTGTTAGATCTGTGTACAGTGTTTGATGGACCCATTTGTGTGTGTGTGTGTGTGTGTGTGTGTGTGTGTGAATGAAAACAAAAAACCAATGCACAGAGAGCTGTGCCCAGGAAAACTGAAATCCGATATGAAAATGGGAAAAACTTGATGAATTTTGCATAATCAATCAAAGGAACTCCAGCAGCCAGCATTGCTGTAGATTTTGCCTTTGAAGTGACTCTTGCTTCAGTATGTTCCAGGGGTCTTTGGGCACGTGACTCATAAGTAAAGGGTTAATCCTACGTTGTTAATTTATAGACTGAGCAAGCTTTGGTTGTGCCGTGTAGGCACTAGGCCTTGGGTTTAATACACAACTCAACAGTCTATGCTGGTGTGTTGGCTAAGGTCTCAACAGGACAAATGGAGAGCCCATACATATTCTGTGTGCTTGGTCAAGCATTGTGACTAATACATCCTTAAGCAGAGCTTGCTTGACTTACATGCTTAGTGAATAGGTTGATATGTTTTCTAAGTAAAGGGATCCAAGAAGATAACACTTATTATATTGGTATCATTATTAAGTACTAGGGATTGAGCCCCAGGGAAATGGGAAAATGGGGAAAACTTGAGGAATTTTGCATAATCAATCAAAGAAACTCCAGCAGCCAGCATTGCTATAGATTTTGCCTTTGAAGTGGCTCTTGCTTCAGTGTGTTCCAGAGGCCATACATGTTCAACTAGTGTTGTGTCAGTGAGCTTTACTTCCAGCCCTTAACCATATTTTTCTTGAATTTACTTATAACTAACCTATTTACCAAAAGAATCAACAGAATAATAACCTACATTTTAGGACAGATTGTCTTGTTTTATGTTATCTTTTGCTGTTGTTGTTGTTGTTTAGATGAGATTTTGTTATATTGCCCAGACTGGTGTCTAACATCTGAACTTCAAATTTTCTCTTATCTCATGAGAATGGTGGCTTCATGAGAGTGGGGGCTACAGGTTCTTCCACCAACATGACCCAAGTCTGCCCCTTAGCCAGGAAATACCTCCATTTTCTGCCACTGTTTCTCAGTTTGCCTTCTGGTTTTATCCTGACTCAATAAGAACTGGTGATAGAATAAAGGATCCAGGTGGGTCTGCTTGAGGTTTTAAACCATTTCACTCTATACAAACCTTGCTGATGTAAAATCACACCTCTTCAGGCTCTGGGAATTTGAGGCAGAATTTATCCTTACCTTGGCAGAATAGTGAGTTAGATTTAAACTTGTTCTTCCATTGCAAAACTTATCCTGTGCCCAAAGCATTTATATTAGAATGAGAAACAAGTAAAGTTGTTCTAGCAACTCTCCCCTCCCCTCCCTTTCTTTTTCTTGTTCATTTAGTGCTGGGGATCAAACCCAAAGACTTTCTCATTCTAGCTGAGCAATGTACCACTGAGCTACACCTTCAACACTCCACCCCACCCCCAATTTATTTTTATATGCCAGGCTGTGTGTAACCTGAGGAAGTCTTAAGAAAAAGATCCTTTGTAAAGCCCTACAGTGTGTGGAGTCTCTATGGATTTAAGAGTTCTTTCTGAGATTTTATTTCCCCCAATTTCTCTCTTGCCTCCCCTTTATTTGCATCCTTTCCTTTTCCCTCCTTTCTTTTTCCTTCCTGCTCCCCGCCCCCGCTGCCCCCATGTCGTAGGGTTTTAGTGTCCTGAAGAGACACCATGACCAATTCAACTCTTATACAGGCAAACATTTAATTGGATCTAGCCTCAGTCCATTATCATCATGGAAGGAAGCATGGCAGCATGCAGGCAGACATGGTGCTGGAGGAGCCAAAGGTTCTACTTCTTGATCTGAAAGCAGGCAGAAAACTCTCTTCCACACTGGGTGAAGCTTGAGCATAAGACCTCAAAGCTCACCCCCACATTGCTGAACTTTCTCCAACAAGTCCTCATCTACAAAACAAGGCCACAGGTCTTAATATTGCCACTTCTATGGGCCAAATATATTCAAACCACCACACTCCACCTCTCCCCTTTTTTGTTCTTTTTATAGGAAGACTAAACTAGGTATTATGGCTATAAGAGAGTCCTGTTCAGGGAGAATAGTTTAGCATAGGCTCTTAGGCAAGGTACTTAATATGGCGTGTGTGTGTGTGTGTGTGTGTGTGTGTGTGTGTGTGTGTGTTAGCAGACTGGGCCACAGAGGGAGAGTTAAATAAGTAAACACATGGAAAAATACATGGAATAACCCTTAAGAGCCACTACCAAGAGGACTGATATTACAAATAAAAGCCATCAAGGGAGGGGTTAGGGATAGGCACTGACTGTGCTAAGGTCCAGCTCTGGGCCATTAGTAAGGAAAGCAACAGGAAGACATGGAACCCTGAGAGTAGAGGAAGAAACTAGATCAGGGGCTGGTGGTTGTAATGAACCACTTGCCTGTATTAATAATAAAAACCAGAAAACAATCTCATGGTGACTTTGCTGACTCAAAGAAGAATAAGAAAAGTAGAAAATTCCAAGTGTTGTAGTCTTGGAAATGCGCACATCTTAGGACTTTGGAGTCAGGTGAGACTCTTTCTACTGTAGACAATACTGTCAAAGCACTTTTAGCCATCAATCATCCTTTCAGTTAAGAGGGAAATTCTCTCAGTGACCCAAAATTCAGGCTTTGGAAAATGGATCTGCATGTATATATGTACTTGGTAGAGCAATGTTGTGTTTGACATTTTTTAAGTAGTTTTGTATATAATTAGAGCAAAGCTTAATTCACCATTCAAAGAAAACTTGCTACAAGTGGCTGCAGTGTCCTGAGAGAAAGTTCAGTACATGTGTAGGATGAAGCTATCATACAGGCAGGGTCAGAGAAAGCTTCTGCAAGAGTGTGGCATTTGAAGTGACTTCTGAAAGAAAGAAACTAGAGACGGTAAGTATGACATTTCTAAGAAATAAACAAACATCAGTGTGTTAAAATACAAAGAGCAAGAGAGATGTCAACTTCATATATTGAAGAGACATCTGATACTTTCCCCCCAAATCAACCTTTAATAAATTGCTGAATCAAATAGAAAACACCAATGTTTGAAAGGGGTACATATAGGAAAGAACAAGGACCCAACATGAGCACCAGGGACTGTCACCATGGACTGAGGCAGCATTAGAGATGGTAGATAATACTATAAGGCAAGAAAGTAGGACACATAAGGAAACTGTCTTGTTTATAGTTGGTATCCAGGTTAGCTTAAACTGCTAACTAACTTGTCATAGCATGGATTCATCTCAGAAGGGAGTCTCAGTCAAGAGATTACTCACATCAGATTGGCCCATGTTTGTGTCTATGGTAGATTGTCTTGATTGTTAGTCGATATAGGAGGCCCAAGTTCAGTGTGGATGCACAGTTCCTAGGTAGATGATCCTAAACTGTTTAAGAATTCTACCTATCTAGCTAAGTATGAGCCTGAGAGTGAGCCAGTAAGCAGTATTCATTTGTGCTTTCTGCTTCAGTTCCTGCCTTAATTTCCCTCAAGAATGTACTATGACATAAAAGTGTATGCCAAATAAATCCTGTCTTCCTGTAAGCTTCTTTTTTCTCATGGAGTTTGCCAGGAAAAAAAAAGGGAAATTAGAACAGTCAGGATGATCATAGATCTAGAAAATAAAAAGCAAGAGTGAAATAATTGTTAAAAAACCAATAAATAATACTTAGCAAGGAGTACAGGTACAAGGTCAATTATTTCAATACTGCATTTGGTTCTTGACAACTCAAAAACATAGTCAATACTTTCTCTGTTGACAATACTGAGATGACTGGTTATTAATTTAACAAGGATGTCAAAGAGTCAGTAAAATCCAGAAACATTGAATGAACCATCACATATGCCCATGATGGACATATTAATCAATGTGACTTCAAAGCTCATGTGAAAGTTTTAAAACCTACTGGCAGAAAACTATGCCACATAGCTGACTGAGGCACAGGGCTTGGTTTCCTGATATTTCCAAGAATTTATTCTGAGAGCACTTAAAGCACTCTGGTCAATTGTCATCTCTCTTGTAAAGCCTTTCCCTACACACGTGGTGCTGATTCTGCATTCTTAGCACCATGCACATCCCTCTAACCACCCTCACATACCATATTTACATCACCTATATGGTTCTTTTTCTAGACTCTGGGTTTTTAAGGACAGCTTTCACCTTTTCTTTCAATTTTGTACACTTCATTGGCAAACACAAAATCTGAAATGAATTGGGTACTTAACAAGCAGCTAATGATATATGTAAAAAGGGTATCATTAACTCTAGATTCCATTGCCCTGACCATGGATTGATATGGATTTGTAGATGTAAATTATATGTGATAAACATGATATGCATTTTGTTTAATAAAAAGATCATTTGGACAATGATACACTTTGGTTTTAAGTCTATAGCATTGTATTATTCCTGAGCTGAAAAGAACTTGGAAATATTGCAGTAAGAGCTGGTTGTGGGTGTAGCTTGCTGTTTGCTATCCTTAGTTTGTCAGCTGTTAGGGGCATGAGAAATCTGTTCCTAAGAGATGCCTTGAGATGCCCATGTGACCTGAGTACGTATTCTTGCTGGAGACTGCTTACATGTCCAAGGGGAGCTTGAACAGTTAAGGCAGCACAGTTGCAAACTCATTTCTCTTGTGTCATCTTGAGAACCCCCATTTTACAAACTGCTAGAAAGTCTTAAGTGAAAAGGGAAGTGTTAACTCTTAGCCACACACAAGGTAGCAGAAGGGGAAGACTCATGGTAGGTTCTGTATTATACCATGGCAGCCCAGCACTGGACTAGCAACTGCTCAGCATCAGAACCACAATGTCTGACTTAAGAATGTTGAGATATTCCAGGCATGGCAGGAGGCCTTGTTTATTATGTCCACAGGGCCAGGAATTGTGGGCAATCCAGCAGAATAGGAACCAGGCTCTCCATGTGGGAATGTGATATTCCTAGCCATGGTTTAGGTTGCTGGGAGGTATTGTGGTCTAAGAAACACATGTGTAAGTAACAGCATTGAGTTAGAAGCTGAGACTCAGACCACTCCCTGATTACTATGCAGCAGAGCCAAGTGCTTAACCAGAAAACAATCCTTAATGAGCAGTTCTGCAGATGCCTGGAAGAGCAGAGCCGTGACACTCTCCCATATTGTTTGCTAAAGTGAGAGTGCAATCAAGAACAGGGTAGAGGCTGGGGTTGTTGATTGAGGCCATGGAGGAGCAAGATGGTGCCACACCTGCATTCTTGCTGGATTCCTGTGTGACTTGGCTGACCAGAGCAAACTCATTCCCCCCACCCCACCCCCACACACACCTGGCTGTCTTTAAACCATGAATGATGGAAGTCCAGGAACCTAGGAGGGGCAGGTCACACCTTGTCAATGCTTTGGGCTAAAGTGAAAGGTGAACGGAGAATTAGGATACATGTTTTCACTACTCATAAGTGAAGCAGTGACTTCTGGCATGAAGCCTTTCCACATTTGAGGAAAACCTTTGGATAGAAATGTTCTCTGGGATGCACTGAATTACAAAGCTGCTTATTGCTCTTCTGTTACTTCCCACCGTACCCTAGAGCACAGCCCAGGTGGACACAGCCTGTGAGCAGAATATGGAGGACTCAGAAGTGTACATACACTGTTTGCACATGAGTTAGGCAACTGCTCATTTTAGAAGTCCCAGGACAGCTGCTCAGAAATGGAGAGCAGGTAGCTGAGGTCTGAAAGGGTTATAGCTCAGTATTCATGAGCTTCACCTCAGCTGAGGGGGTTCCCATCGCAATCTCTGGAGGCAGAGGGACCTTCATCTTAGCAGAGCCCCATAATCCTGGGAAGCATGAAATGAATACTTCCCTCTTCTCAAATGGTTTTACTAGTTTTATAAGATTTTTTTCTGTTATTTTCCTAGTTAATGTATGTAGGTCAGGCTGACCTTGAACTTGTAATCCTCTTACTTCATTCTCCGCATCATTTGCCTATCACCATGGCCACCACAGCTATTCTATAATCCTTTCTTCCTCCCTCTACCCTTCCTCCTCTACGTCCTCCTCCTCCTCCTCCTCTCTCTCCTTCTCCTCCTATTCTCTCTTCTCCTCGTCTCCTTCCTCTTTCTATTCCTCTTCTCTCTCCTTTACTTTATCCTCTCCTCCCCTTCCTCCCCTTCCTCTTCTTCCCATTATTCCTCTTCTTCCTTATCCCCTCTCTCTATTCCTCCTTTTCTTCCTTTGCCTGTTTCTTCCATTTCTCTTCCTTCTTTTCTGTTGCTACACTGAAAGATATGCATCAATTTATTTTTTATTCCTTCATAATTTGACACTTGCATATACTGATTTTTGATCATCTTCTTTCTGCATTACACTCAACTTCTATTTCTGCTGTTTTCCAATAAGCCCCCTACTTTGATATTCTATTTTTGACCCACTGAGTTTAATTATGATTGTTTGCATGAGCATGAAGGGGGGTTATTTACTGGATCGTGGACAACCTATAAGTGGATACATCACTATAGACAGTGACATGCCTTCCTCTGGACACAGGAACTCTCTCAGATTTTCACGAGCCCTTCCTTTGTGCATAGTGAAATCCCAGTGGACTCAATCCTATGCAGGTCTTGTGTAGGTAATCACAGTGACAGTGAATTCATGAGTACAGTGGCTTTGTCAAGTCCAGAGATTCTCAAGTGAACAAGGTCATGCTTGTTCTGCTTCAAAGGCCACTGATAAATTTTAAGAGACAATACTTTTATTCTTTTTCGTTGGATCCCAGATAAGAGTATTCTTCCAGTTGCCGTGTGGTTTCATAGAGAGTTCATGCCATTGCTTTGGGATGAACTGAATTCTCCAGTAGATGGATCGTTGGGTCCCATTTTGGCCCTGGTTTGGGCCTTGACAACAAACCTGATCCTGGCTCAAGTTTCTGCGGCCTTGTGGGAGAGCCTAAGTTTTGAGACCTGTCTCAGTCACTTCTGTATCAGGGTGACTCAGCAAGACCTGTTTGGCCCTGCCTCTGCCCAACTGTTGCTGATGTAGAGCTTTGCAATTGGCTCTGTCAATCACTCCATACCCTTTGTCACCCTTTTCTGCCTACTATGTCATCTTACCCCACAAAAACAAAACAAAAAACAAAAAACAAAACAAAACAACAACAACAAAAAAACCTCACTATTACCCGAACTTATATAAGTGAGACGCTGATGCCATAAAGTTGAGTTCCTGCTTTGACAAGACTATTGGCTTGGTGTGTTTCTTTTGGGCCATCGACACTTTCCATCCCACTCAGCCCCAGAGAGACCCCAGAGGGACCAGGACCCCACTCCAGTCTCTCCTGGACCTGTGGACAAGGGTCCAACAATGGATGTCTCTTGAAAGCATGCATATATCACACATGAAGCATCTTTGTAAGTAAGAGTGAACCCTGCAGTGCGGTGCACAGTCCTCACTTGGTTTACACCTAGGAGTAGTACATGAAGTACCCTTGGATCCCAGAGAGACAATTGCCCCAAGTCATTCTCTTTCTTGCTCTGTGTTTCCTAATGTCAGGTTTGGTGTTATGAGAAAGAACCATTAGGCCTATATATAGTTCTGGGGGTGAAACACAGGTATGAATAGGTGTTAGTTTGTATGGACTGGGATTGCTGTAATGGAGGTATTCAAGGGACATGCTATAGAATAGAGGTAGTGGTACCGCTTGTCATTCTAGTGGAGTAACACAGGTGGCAGTGGCTCCTGCATTAAGGCTATCTCCATTTAAGGCTCTCGTTCTTCTTGATGACTTCGGTTTGGCTCTCCAGAGCAATACCAATTCCACTGAGCTGCTCTCTCGTATGTGCTTTGTGTAGACTGGATCACAGCTTTCCTCTCCCTCCCAACTCTTTTCTCCAGTGGGCTAGACATTCTCCATCCTTTATATTTCCCCATATTGAGTGGTTTCTGAGACTTCAACTTCATGATGTTCTGTATTGTCTGTTTTCATTTGTACGTTTTCTTCTTAAAGCCGGGCTCCTGCAACGCTCCTGCTGTAGGGTATGCAGGGGGATATGCTGGGGCCATTTCATTCTCTGCCATGAATACCAATCACTTGCATTCAATTCTATCGACCCAGGCATCATGGTTCCTATGGGGAAACACCATGTATAGGCTACATGCTTGAAAACTTGATCCTCAGCTGGTGGCACTGTTTTGAAAGGTTGTAGAAACTTTAGAGGGAGGGGGACTCTTTTTAAAGGATATGTATAGCCCAGTGGTACATTCTCTCACGTTTCTGCTTCCTGTTTTGCTGAGATGTGAGGCGTTCCAGGAACATAGTCTCACCAACAGAGTTCCCTGCCATGGTGACTCTACAATGATGGACTATATCCCTAAAAACTGTGAGCCCAAACAAATCCTTCTCCCTGAAGTTGCTTTTGCCAGGCTCTCAGACACAGTTAATGCTCTAGAAAAACGCATGACAAGCCCCTGTTCCTCGTTCACTAAACAGGCCATTTAGTCATTGGTTCTTGGACTTGGACACATTGTCCCAAAATTCCAGAACCTTGAATTATATTTGTAAAACTGGCAGCAGCTTAGGAAATACTATTCCCTGATTCATACTCAGAGACCCAAAGACAGCATTTCTTAGGGAAATCTGTAACTTCCTTCATGGTAGTAAGTCCAGATGTTTATTAAAATGTTAACTTCTTGTCTCCATTTGAGACCCACAGTTTCACACAAGCAAAGGTGGGGCTTAGGCTCATTATCTTCAGCCCCAGAGTTTGAATGAATCAAGTGATTAGCTGTTGGTAACATGAATGATGGACAGTAGTTTCAGGGCAGATGGTTACATCTGGTTAGTGCACTGAATGATGATACCGTAGGTGAACATATGTTCAAAGAGCTGTGTTTCATTTTGAGACGGAGCCTTAGCTGACCTTGAACTTCTGATCCTTCTGCCTCAACCTCCAGAGTGCTGGGACGATAGTCACGTACCACTATGCCAGGTTTATATGGTTCTGAGAAGCAAATAAGGATTTGCATGTGTTTGCAAATATTCTTCCAACTGAGCCTCATCTCTAGGCTGTACTGATGAACTGGTGCCAAAGGAACCCTTAGGGAACTGGTAAAAACCACTGACCTATGACATCTTCCCCCGGGAGCTTGCTTCGGCTCAAGCCAGGGAGCATTTCCACGGCTAGCCAGAGGTACAAACATGAGCTTGGCATTGTGGCTGTGGTCGCTATGCTGAGTGAGATGAACTGCTTTTCTGCTTGGCTGTAGGGAAAGGCTAACCTCATGCTTGAGTGACAACACCTTTGGCCTCCCTGGACTCAGGAGCTCAAAACTGAGGGAACTGACTCACAGGTCTCTCCACACACCCCACAGCTGACTCTACAGCTCTGACTTCACACCACAGTAGACAGTGTGGGCTTGGCGCTGTGCTGGGGAAGAGCCTCCTGGAACATGTATTGACTGAATCATGACTCTCTAGACTAGTGCTCTAAATTTACCAATCTAACATGGCTGCCAAGGTTCTACTATTCTCCTGTGGCTCTGATTCCACTCAGCTGTAACAATCACTATTTTTAATGCTGAGTGAATGTCACATTTTTCTCTCTCCTTGGAGGATTCTAATTATCTGTTTGTCAGACCCCCTCTGAGAAAATGAATGTTCAATATTTCTTGAAGGAGGTCTTCTTATCCTGACTCCTCCCTCTCTTGGCAGCCATAAGAGTATCTGGAGGTCATTCTATACTTTTCCAATACCTGGCTATACCTCTCCCATGATTTCTTGCAACTTAATGTATATTAACATTTCCTTCAAAATATATTATATTGAAGCCTTTCTCTTATTTATAAACATATCCACTATCCTCTACCATTATCTGTGATATCAAGGAAAACTTTAAAAAATAAAGATGCTTATTCTTAAAACAAATATGGCCATAGTTTGAAATGTTGAATCTAGAAGCATGGGGGAACCTATCATTAATTACATTGTACCAACACTGCTGTCTTATAACATAGTGTGAGAAACTCCTCCCCAGATTAAGGTCATGTGCACAAATATAACCTCATGGAGATACAATCTCATATCTGCCTTCAATTTTCATTAGCAGATACCTGACTCATGTCCTCATATTAACATCAATTAAAAATCATTGTGTGGATGTTCTGTTGCGTTGACCATAATGCTGCTTCCTGTAGGCAATACCACAAGTGTCTTCACTTTAAGGGTTTTCCAGTCTCCATATCTTTTTTGTCAGGATAAAAAATAAGTGTGATACCAAGGGGACATTGTTAAGGTTCTTGATACATATTTCTCAGTTGATTTCCAAAAAGGGTTTTATCCCTTTAAACTCCTACCAGCAATATGTGAGTGTATTTACTGGTATAATGTATCTTATGAAAACCATAGTTACACATTCAAAGGAGGAAAATAGCATTCTATATTAGGAGAATGGTGGAAGTGTTTTCTGAGTTGAGCAGCTCTCAAGAGAGTTGAAGCACTTAGTCTATAGAAAGCTCGGCCAATTGCTTGCCTATTGGTCATAATGGGGTGGGCTTTCCAAAGCAAGAGAAGATACCAGCACTATATAACTCACATGGATTCTATGTTCAATGACCAAGCTCGATGCCAACTCTCATAGTCAGTTATCCAGTGTCACCAGGAAACCAGAATCATTTGATAAGTTCAGTGTTGCAGGAATAGAGGATCCCAAGGAAACATGTGGGAGTGGCCTTACTCAGCAGCAGTGGATGCTTCTCCTGGGAGGTGACATATCGGCTGAGCTAGGAGACTTGCAGGCTATGGAGAAAGAAAGAATGGATGTTTCACAAGGAACTCTACCATTTGTGAAAAAAGCCTGGAATCCCAGAAGGCACAGTGTCTCCGAGGAACTGAAAATGTTACTGAACTAGAGATGACAGGGTTAGAAAGTAGGAAGTTATCAGGTTGAGAGCTGAGCAAGTCCAAGTCACAAAGGGAAACACATCTTTTAAAGTGTTTACCCTTGACACAGCCATTAGAGAACACAGGCAGGTTCTAAGCAGCAGCAGGTGGAATATACTTCTTTTTTTTTTTTTTTTAAGGCTGAAGCTGGTTTATTTTTTTTCCCTAGTCTGTTTTTTTTTTTTTATAATTTATTTTTTTTATTAGGTATTTTCCTTGTTTACATTTTCAATGCTATCCCAAAAGTCCCCCATACCCACCCTCCCAATCCCCTACCCACCCACTCCCCCTTTTTGGCCCTGGGGTTCCCCTGTACTGGGGCATATAAAGTTTGCATGTCCAATGGGCCTCTCTTTGCAGTGATGGCCGACTAGGCCATCTTTTGATACATATGCAGCTAGAGACAAGAGCTCCGGGGTACTGGTTAGTTCATATTGGAGGGCATCATCCTGAGTGAGGTAACCCAATCACAAAGGAACTCGCACAATATGTACTCACTGATAAGTGGATATTAGCCCAGAAACTTAGGATACCCAACATATAAGATAAAATTTGCTAAACGCATGAAATTCAAGAAGAATGAAGACCAAAGTGTGGACACTTTGCCCCTTCTTAGAAATGGGAACAAAACACCCATGGAAGGAGTTACAGAGACAAAATTTGGAACTATGACGAAAGGATGGACCATCTAGTGATTGCCATATGCAGGGATCCATCCCATAATCAGCTTCCAAACGCTGACACCATTGCATACACTAGCAAGATTTTGCTGAAAGGACCCAGATATAGCTGTCTCTTGTGAGACTATACCGGGGCCTAGCAAACACAGAAGTGGATGATCACAGTCAGCTATTGGATGGATCACACGGCCCCCAATGGAGGAGCTAGAGAAATTACCCAAGGAGCTAAAGGGAACTGCAACCCATTAGGTGGAATATACTTATAAGGAACAGAAATAGAAGACACAATCCCTAGAATAAGCCAGGAGTGTCAAAGCTGCTGCTTGGTCTAAAATAGTGGTATAGGGAGAACTGACAGATAGACTAACCAAGGGAGAGCTCTAGGACTTGCTTGAATAAAAACTTTGAAAACATAGGTCAATTATGATTATCATGTTCCTGAAGATTATACCATTGAGGAAAGGAACAAAAATGATTGAATTGAAGAAATATGAATTTAAACCTTGCAAATATTAAATGTTAATGAAAAATCCAGGTAGGAAGCCATATACGTGAATCTCAAGCCCATGTGATTCTTTCTGACTTGGTAATAGAATGAGGCATGCGCACACAGGAATCAAGGCATGGCAGAAGATGAAGATGCCAGGACATGAGTGGTGAAAAGATGCAGGCTACTGTGGTACTTAGACATGGCAGAGAAGCAGCCATAGAGGGTTAAACTCCGAGGTGTCACACACCAATGAGACACTTACTCCTCTGAAAGAGGGATGAGGGATAAGTCCAGTCTAATGGCAAAGGCAGGCACGAGGACTCCAAATGGCAAAGCAAGTCAACATGCCTAATGTTAGCAGGGCATCATTTGAATTTAGGCTGATCTTTCTCAGGGACTCCCCCCCCCCCCACTGCTGCCCAGGGACTGTTTTTAAAGGTGATAATGTTGCAATGAGTGGAGACTTAAAAGACTAAAAAACATATCCCCAAGAACTGGATGGGGAGGAAACAGAGTCTGACAAGACAGGCATTATAGATCAGAAATACACGAACACTTGGAGAAGTCCAATTTGGCCAAGGTATCTGCACCTAGGAGGACTTGGGAGGTAACTGGAAATGAGGTAGGCCTTATTTCTAGGCACCCATGATGTAGGACACTGTGTAACAGAATAAGAAATTCAACCAAGTTTTAAAAGTACCACTGGGAGTCTTTCTTTGGTGAACAAGGATTTAGATTTTTCTTGGAAAACCTCTCACATGCCTTATTCTATGACTGATTGGTGTGTGTTTGGTTGGTTGGTTTTATTTGGTTTTTTGTTTTGTTTTGTTTTTGTGCTTTGTTTTTTTGTTTTTGTTTTTGTCCTCACCAATAACTCTTAGCATAAAACTCCTTCCTCATGTTCTAGTGTCCCAGACTCACAATAGACAGGCCATCTACCAGCAGCAAATCAAGATCCATGGTATAGATGGAGGGAATTGTGTGAAAATTTTACCTGTTTCTTTTTAAAGACAAGCCATATATTCTAACATGACCTACTGAGCTACCTACGGTTTACAAAGAGGTTAACATTTTAGCTGGTCAGTCACCCTGTCCATGTTAGAAGTGTTGGTTGGTAAGCCTGTTCATCTTTAGTTCTCAAAGCCTATCCCTTAGGAGGTGGAATAGAGAGGCAATAGGAACATTACTGTTCATTTCCAAAGCCCAGAATTCTGCACTGAGAGAGCATGGCCACAAGGTTTTGGAATGGCCTTGATGAGTATCTGGATGCTTGGGAGGCATGAAGGATATTGCAGAACGTGTTTCCCCCTGACCAGGAGTGTGAAGTGTTCTGAAAAGCTTCCCAACTATTTTCCATAACAAGGAAAACGCTAGTGGCTAGTCTCAAGCTTGTTGCCTATGATGAGTATTCGCTCCGAGCTTTGGCTCTCTCCAAAAAGAAGAGCATGCAAACTCCCTGGTGGCCACTCTTCTAACACTGTGTGCTTTCTCACTGATGGGTTATCCACTGGGTGAAAAGATGCTGGCAGAGAGTAAGAAATGATGAGCTCGGCATCTCCGGTAGAGTCTTATATGCCTTCCTGCAGCCCTTTGACTCGCCATGAGCTGTGCATCAGCAAGCATCAGAACAATATTTTCTGATAATAATTTCAGAGTCCTCTTTATCTTCTAAAGAGATTACAACCGTGGCATGCATGGTGAGAAAAAAAATAACTAAGTAAATCAGATATAACTTCCTAGCTCACATGGAGGATTCTTATAAAACAATATTACAGATTCATTCAGATCAGTGAGATGTGTGTGTGTGTGCATACATGTGTATATTGGGGTGGGGTGTTGAGAAAGAGTGAGAAGAAATAGAAAGGCCAGGGTGAGAAAGAGAATGGAGGTGGATGTCACTTGTTGTTCCTTTGTCACAGAACCAAAGCCTCAGTAGAATTAGTAGCTGGTAGAAATGAAAAGCAAAGACAAGCAAGTATGTATAGATAGCATGGGTTTTACTGTTGCAATCAGGAGCTGCAGAGCATAAGATCAGTGTGGCTTATTGAGGACTTGTCCCCACGACCACTGCTTCCCTACCTCTCAAGTCTCTCCTTTATCCAACCCCTACCTAGACCACGGAATTCACCAAGGCAGGTACGCTTCCTTGAACTGGACCTTTGCCTTAGGATTTCAGCTTTGCTTTCCCCTCTTAAGCGTTATGCATTGGCTGTCATATCTGCAGCCAGTGGCATCCACATTTTTCGACAGCTTTGGGATAGAGCTTCTAGGAGGTAGGATTTTGTGAGACCTCCCTCTTCTCTCTCTGAATCCAATAACTCAATAACATGTGACATATGCATGTCAGTAGCAGGCTTCCCTGATGCAAAGCTGCACAGGACAAAGATTACTCTAACCTCTGGGGCTCTGTGCCCATGCTTCATGTGTTCTCTATGAGAACCCCATCATTCCTCAGTGTTCAGGCCTGTAATCCAGAAATCTTATTTCTGACTGCATCTTTGAGGTATACAGAATCAGTAGTTTTAAGAGGTACCTGGCCCCTTTCTTACACTCACCACAATATTAGCTGAAGTGTAGTCAGTATATAGACACAACCCAAGTGTCTGCAGTGGATGAAGGGATGAAGGGATTTTTATACACACACACACACACACACACACGAAAATCACCCACCTTAAAAAATGAAAGGAATTGTGCTATTTGGGACAGCATGACAAAACTGGAGAGTTTCCCAAGTGATGGGGAAGATCTCATGCCACAGAACAAAAAGGGAAAAATAGAAAAAGCAAGAGTTTAAAAAATTACAGTGGTTCTCAACCTGTGGGTCACAACCCCTTTGGCAAACAGTTTCTAAACCCCCCCAAAAACACAGATATTTATGTTACTATTCATAACAGTAGCAAAATGACAGTTATGAATTGGCAATGAAAATAATTTTATGGGTGGGGGGGTTCACCACAACATAAGGAACTGTATTAAAGAGTAACAGCATTAGGAAGATTGAGAACCTCTGAATTAAAGAAACATTTTTATAAACAGTTTGTGTTTATGAATATAGTCTATCCCTGAACAGAGTCAGATGTATGCCACAGCCACAGGGAATGGCCAAACCATACCAACGGGTTAGATACTATAACATCCTCTCTTTCCCACCCCACCTCTGACCATGGAAGAGTCATAGGAAGGAGTTCATCTCCTCTGGCTAGTCCTCCCCTCTGCAATTTCAAAGGGAGGAAACAAATAACAACTGAAAACATTCCCTCTAGAAAAACACCAAGGTGGGAAAAGAACTAAATTCTCAAGAGGTCTATTCCTCCAGTAACACAGGGCAACAGAAAAGAGAAAAGAGGGAGGCATGGGGGATGGAAGAGGGAGCCAAAGGCTAAGGGGGGAGGGGGCTGTGCCTGTGAGCACAACGGAGATGATCACTGTGTTTAAGGTGTTAGCTGGCAGGGGCAGGAGAGTGTTTGATACTGAGAGGCTTACAGGGCAGAAGGAGAAAGAAAAGCAAGACCCCGTGGTACCCTGTGCACAGGAGATAGGCATAAATTACTATTTGGGCTGTGCTTTTTAAACTATACTGTTTTTAGACTGGATATCATAAGTGATGGTTCAATAAGAATTGCAGATAAAAATAAAAGTGTAAGAATTTTTAATGTGAGATTTTGAGGAGGGTTAGAAAAGAAATAGGGATGAAAAAGAGAAAGGAGGAAGCCAGTTAAACAACATAAATTTCCTGAACACCTGTTCTGTTCTAGGTCTGGCTGTGATCCTGGAAAAAAAGATGACTAACAGAATCGCCCTTGCTCTCAGGCATCGCACAAATAACAGGGAGGGAGATGTTTTTATCAAGAACGCCTAGGCATGTTACACGGGAAGTGTTACCACAGTGCTTCCAAACTCAGAGGCTCATCCCACTGGCCTCAAACTCAAACAACCGAGTATGATGTCAGTGCGGGATGCCAAGGCAGACTGGCCAAGAGAATCCTGCATCCATATCTGTGGAAAGCAAGATGAACAGTTCACAGTGTAGCATCAATGAAACACTCAGAAGCCCGTGAAAACCTATCCATATTTATCAGTGGCTACGATGTAGATAGTATACCAAATGCTTAAAAAAGGATTCTCTCACTTAATCTTCCCACTCACCATATGCGTTATAAGATGGTCACTATAACCATCCTTAGTTTAGAGAAGATCCTGAGCTTCAATCAGGGAAAATGATTTCCTTGTTTGTCACAGGGCCAAGTGTTAAGTTGAGGCAGGAACAATCACCCCATGGCTCATGGTTTGGGGAGAGCAGGAATGGGCATGCTCAGGAGAGAGGCACGGGGTCTGGTGGTTCTGGGAAGATGACTAGGGGACTTTGGCTTTCTTCATTAGGACTCTGGAGTCTATGTGTGGGCTGCAGTGAGGGTTAGAGATCAGAGTTCCGCCTGGAACTCATTGCACAGTGTTGATGAAAGACTGCAGGGGCTGTCAGTGAATCAGAAAAGATGAATGCTGTGCTGTGTGGTATTTTGGGCAGTGTGTAGTGTGTATATATCCTTGAGCGTGTGTGTGTGTGTGTGTGTGTGTGTGTGTGTGTGTGTGTGTGTGTGTAAACAGACAGAGTGGTGTAAACGTGACAAAATGCATGATCTAACATTCAATATGTACCCATTGAGAATGTCCACTAAAGTCCTATGTCACTGAAGAACTATGATATGTCCTTCAGCTATCCTTAGCCCCTATCATGGTCAAATAAAGTTATGCCTATCATTAAAAGGCGAGTGTAATTTTTATTGATGGAACTAGTGCTGCTTAAGAGATGTAGAGTCAAAACAATAATTCATTTAAAAAAATGCTTTGAGTCAGTGGGAATAAAGCCTAATAGAAAAATGGTCATAAGATAAAAACACCTTCCATAGCCAATAAATACTTGATCTTTGTAGGTTTGTTGAGATACAAATGGAGACCACATTGACAGCACTTTATCCCATTAAGATGTCAATAAGTTAATGGTTGGGAATATCACAAAGGTGTCCTGGAGAACCTCTTTAATTGGTCGTAGGAAAAGCCATTCTATGTGATCACCATGGAGAATCAGCTGCCATTTCCTCAAATACCATCAATGTCCTCAAATGCTAGCACAACAATTCCACTACTTGATCTATATGCAAGGAGGGCAGACCATGAGTCTTGAGCAAGAATGTCCATGGGTATTTCTTAAGAGTGGCAGAAGCCAGCCACCAGCTACAAAGTAGTTGAATAGATAGATGGAGTAAAATGGTCAAAACAAGCTAGAGGCATAGGCACTAAGATGGGGAGTGCTACAATGGAGAAAAGTTAATGTCATGGGTACTGTGGTTTGAATGAGATGTCTCCCATAGTCTCAGGCATTTAGATACTTGGTCCCCAGTTTATGGTGCTGTTTGAGTAAGACCAGGAGGTGCCACCTTGTGAGAGGAGGTGTGTACTAAAGACAGGCTTTTGAGGTTTAAAGTCTCCCAACAGTTTGTGTTTTCTCTCTGTTTCCTAATTATAGTTTCAGGATGTGAGCTCTCAGCTTCCTGTTCTGGCCACTATGCCTCTACTTTGCCATCATGGATTCTTATCCATTTGGGATTTTAAATCCAAATAAACTCTTCCATAAGTTACCTTTGTCATGGTGTCACAGCAAAAGAAAAGTAACTAATACACAGGGAGAGGGGCATTAATAATATCTTATGGGTGGAAAATTCAGATATAGCCAACAGAACATCTCCATTTTTAGATGAAAAAATTTAAAAGAGCATCACATACTCTTATTAGAAACACATACAGATACAGATGATGTGTATGAATAAGAGACTGACCATTCCAGAGGAAGGTGGGCTTGGAATAGAAACATGACCAAGGCGGCTGACTCTTAAGCTTGCATGCAACCTTCTCTTTTGAGCTGGTAGATTCATCAGTACTTTATGTATAGTGAAATATGAATTAACTACAACTAATGGACAAACATATGTAGACTGACTAGGACCACTTTCCAACCATTTATGGCCTTGCATGGACAAAGAGGAAAAAATGACTCTTAGGCCAAAAGCTCGGACCACATTAATTGCTTCTGAAAAGACCTTTGTTACCTGACTTAAACAACAAAGTCCTTACTGCTGCCAGTGTCACATGGATATCAAGCAGCTATTTTATGTGAACCATAGTGTCGGACAGAAAAACAGCAGGGTTTTATTATTCCAATAAAATAGGCTGCTGGTGCCACTTGCACCCATTTAGTGTGTGTATGTGTTTTCAGTTTAAGGCTTATAGCAAATCTCTAAGTTCTAGAGAAACCTCACGTACATATGGAAAGGTATGTTCCAATGGTAAAGATGAGAGGAACCTACCTTTGTGTATCTATACCAGTGGGTTTATTATTAAAACAGGAATGCAACTATATAATTGACTGCATGGGGAAACGTTATAGGCATACCTATCTATCGTCTATTTATCCATCTACTATCTATCATCTCTCTAACTATCACGGATCCTCTATCACTTATCTCTTCTTAATATATCTATCACCTATCAATATATCTATTTACATATACATACATACATTAATTCATTCATATATCATCTAATCTGTCTCATGTGGAAAGACAGATTCACTAACCAAAGAAAGAAATCTAAGGGAAGAAGCAGTTTAGAGAGGACAGTGAAAGTATTTCACACTGGAGGGTTTGAGTTTCCAGGGAGACTTAAGAGTTAAAGTAGGTCATTGTCTCAACTTTATGTCTGAGGTGACAGGCTGGGTCATTAAAAACAAACAAACAAACAAACAAACAAAAAAAACACAATTTAAAATTCACCTAGTTGGAGGAAGAAGTTTCCTGAGTAGTGAAACTCCAGATATAAACAGAAAAAAAAACCATGTGGAGTGTGTAGAACAAGGATTCTGTCATATAGAGATGCCAGAAAGGGCCAGAGGGGACAGGGCAGAGCAGTGCTGTCTGGGGGTTAGCAGGAAAGGCAAGACCCTTTCCAGGAAGAGAATGCATGAAGAATGAGGAACAGAAGAAGCAAGAACTACATAAGCAGGGTTCCAAGGACATGAGAGAGGAGCTAAACAGGGGCAGTGCAGGGAGGGTGGCCAGCCATGAAGGGACTGTTGCACTGAACATGGACAAGCTGGGCAGCGTACGTTTTAGACTCATGCATAAAAGTGAACGTGCAGAGCTCTGAAATCAGTGCCAATTTTAAGGTGGTATCAACAGAGTTTGGAACTGGGCACAGGCAGGGTCTTATGAAGCACAGATCCTCCAATGACTGCACATGGCTTACACCCACAGTGCTGGCCTGCTTACAGCCCATGTCCAACCAGGATGCAGCTAATTACAGGCCTTGGGGAGGAGGATGTTAATAAAAGGGCCATGGCAGGAGGGAAGCAGGGTGGTAGAGAAAGGAGTCTGGCCAAATCTTGTTTCTTTTTTGACATAAAGACTTGGGGGATTTTATTTCCTTCACATGGGACTTCTCCCAAGCTAAGAGAAGTAACCCAGAAACGACAGAAAGAGCCATATCGGTGCCAATCCAGAAGTGCAATGCCAACATGGGGCTGCATTTGAGCAAAGCTGTTAACACCCAAGAGCATCCAATAGGCCAGAGTGGGAGTGTACCCCAGGCTCACAATGCCATAAAGGGTCATGAACATGAACAACAATCAGCTTATGAAATCCTCCACAACAACAACCACAATGTGTAACAGACAGGTATGTGAAGGGTCCCACAGCTGATACACTGATGTCGCAATGTTTATTCCTGAGATGGGGCCACTGTTGGGCAAGGCCAGGTTCATCATCTCTCCCCTGATTAGGCTGTACATGCGTGAATCAATCTCTTGCTCTGTCTCATCTCTTTTCTCCCCCACCCCCTTTCCTCTCTGTTGCTTTCTCCTTCTTTACCCCAAATCTTTTATCTCCTTAATACTCCTACATCAATTCTTAGCTCCCGCCCCTGCCAATCACATTGGAAACAGATGGGCAGATATCTACCTGGCTCAACCAGGAACCCAGGAAACTCTCAAATTGATGTCATATTTTCAAGCTCTACCAATCCATGGCCTCTGGGGCCTCTTCGAAGGTGAGAAAATGAAAGGACTTTTGTGTTAACAATCCTGATACCAGAACTAGAGAGCAATTCCAATTATAGATCAGTCTGACATTTCAACCTGTCCTTCCTCAGTAATTTCTCTGTTCTCGCTGTTCCAAAGACTCACTGTGTGGGCTTTAGTGTAAGGGTCAAACCTTGGAGTCCACATCACTTAGGTCTGTGTAACCTGGTGGCATGTACCATCCAAAGAAATCTTCCCAATCCACTCTGCTTTCTTCTACAACTTTGCAACTTAAAACCATTAAAAAGGAAAAATAAAATAAATTTTATCCAAGTTAAAAGGTTGCTGTTATTGACAGCTGAGCACCCAGCTAGTGCATGGATTCCAATTCACAGCCTGAAGAGATAAAATGAGTCTTCTGAGCATGGATGAAAACCTCCAATCTTATCATTTTCATGGCTGTTGAAGTTGGTTATCGTTGTAAAGCAGCCTTTGATTGCCACTTAATAGATAATTGTCATAAAAAGTTTGAGAAAACCACAGTCAATTAAGAAGAATGAAGAAAAAGCCATCTAAAGTGGTCGCCCTGCTTTAACTGCTACTGGCATTTTGGTCCGTTTCTTCCTGCTTTTAAGGCTTCTGTGTGTACACATGTGGTTTTACACTGTGTACCTTTCACCTAGACCCTTAGCAGCATGCAGCATACATTCTTCCAAATCACTGCTAACCTTAGACAATTGCTTTATTACATGTAAGGAGCCCATGAGGTGTGTGTGTGTGTGTGTGTGTGTGTGTGTGCATTGTTAGACTACTGCACTATTTCATTTAGGCATTTAAGAGATTCCAATATTTGTAATAATACTAAAGAGTATGATTAATATTTTTCTGGGATAAAAGTTATTTTATTAATCCATTTTAGACTTTTGTCATATGCTTTATATAATTGGAGTTACATTTGAATTTCTTTTTTCTTCATAGCATATGGGGAAATATTTTGTTGCAGTTAACAGATGAAAGGTAATTGGTAGTTAAGATCTGAACATTTTTTTTCTCTCATATTACTTTTTGGTGGTGGTGGTGATGGTAGTAATGATATGTATGTGGTTTTGCGTGTGTGTGTGTATGTGTGTCACGTGCAAGTGAATGTGTTGTTGCATGTATCAGTTGACCTGTGTACATAGTGCTCTGCCTTTATTGTCTTGACTCAGGGTCTCTTTCTGAGTCAGAAGTGCATGTCTCTGGCTATGCTGGCTTTTTAAATGAGTGCTGAGAGTTTGAACTTAGGTTCTCAAATTTGCAAAGAAAGCACTCATACCCACTGAGCCATCTCCCCAGTCTCTCCTGTGTGTATTTGTCAAATCACTTTCTACAATATTGCTAATATACCATGTACATTCTCAGGAGTAATTGCTTTTAAAATAAACTTCTGGCTGATAATATGTATGAACTCTGAGGCTGAAGGTGGAATCTTAACAAACAGTGGCTGCTTTTCATCAGAGCTCTGGGATCACATAACTCCCACATGGCCATGTAGGTCTGCAAAATGACAAAGCAAATGTTGCCAGCAAATAGAAACTTCAGAGTGTCATGGGCAAGGGGAGGGTTGGTATGAGTTTTTGAAATGTGCATGAGCTAAGACTGACATTCCTGGCAAATGGCTGGTTGCCCTGATAGACTTTGATTGGAGCATGTGGAATTCTTCTGACACTGCCTTTAGTGTTTTTCATTTCTTTTGTCTAGCAGCTCCTTCCAGAAGACCGTCACATAGACTCTCCTCTGCTAGTTTGCTCTGTCACATTCTGGGTGTCCATACATCCTGGCATATATTTAGAATTGACTTGCTTGCTCTCTTCTCCAAATTCCAGGCAGATTTCAAATGCTACTAAGCCAGAGAATGTATGTTGTAACTTTGTCATATAAAGCACATACGTCCACACATGCACATCTTAAGAACCTATCCTGAGTAATATGGCCTTTGCTTAGGGAAAAAACTAGGAGAAGACAGTTTACACTGCAGTGTAGCAAAGACCATATTTTCTCGTATTTAGGAACAAAGGCATGTCAGGCTTTATTGAGCACATCACTAACTATATAACTAGCGTTAAACACTCTATTTGCAACTGTTGCTGTGTGTTTTGTGTGTGATTATCACCCCTAGATCTGCATCCTATAAAAAGATATTTCTGTTTGCTTAATTATAAAGCTCTTTATGAACAGGCTCCTCTGTAAATAGCTTGGTGCGGCTGAAATAGAAATATAATTATAATGAAGGCAGATGTTTGTGAGATACTGGCTCATGAAACTTGCTCGGAATCTACAAAGGAACAACGTCGGAGCATGTGTTTACTGCGGGCCAAAGCTGGAGCCAGGCATGTTTGCCTCTGGGCTGGGTACATTTGCCTCCAACTTTTGCACACACTGGCCTCCATGGTGGAGACTGAATGAGGCTCACCTGGCTCAGGACTGATCAGAAAGGACAATCTGTCTGGAGAGAGACTTGAGGCAAAGCTGAGAAGAACAAAGCGCCCTGGGCCAGGTTTAAGAGAGGGAGCACAGCTGTGTGGTGGTTCTAACCACTTTACAACTTGGGCTGCTTTCTTGAGGACTGGGGCCGGGTATTCTTTGGGATTGTGTTGAAATCCATTCAGGGGAGCAAATTTTCTTCCTCCGAATAGAATTTTCTAGAAGTCACTCACACAGCAAAGTGAGGGGAGAAGGGGAAAGGGAATGTTCAAATGGCAAGTTTCTCTCCATTGGGAAACCAACGTAATCGCGTGGAGAAAGGCAGTAAGTAGTCGGTGTGAGGGTTAAACATGGTGACGCTAAACAACCACCTGGTCAATCACGCTTTCTCAGCTAACAGCTGTTTGTGACACATCTTCGATTCAGGCGAAATCCCTTTCGACTTCTCTTGTTTGTAAGTGGACAGGACCCTTAGAGTTACTATAAGTAGAGCTTTTCTGCCCATGCTCTTTGAGTCACTATTGTGTTGAGTTTTTAAAGTATTCTGAAATGTTATTGCTGCTGTTGTTGTGTTGTTGTTGTTGTTGTTATTGTTGTTGTTGTTGTTACTTATGATTCCAACGATCCAAAGAATTAAAAGCCAGGTACATCTGTCTATGGGTATCTGGCTGTGCATGTACTCATTATGGCTACACTTTCAGCGATGTGCTTGATGTTTCAGAATCATGGCAAAAGGTCAGGAGCAGCAACACCTGTGGTTTTAGATATAATAAACATGAAGGAATTTTCATGAGGTGTGTGTGTGTGCTTAGGCTTCTGAATCCAAGAACTCATAAATATACAGTTAGGTGCATATTTGGCTATAAAATGTTAAGGTCTTACTTATTAGGGTTATAAGTTCTTCCATTAAGTGACCAATTTCCCTCCCTCCCTCATATTTTTCTATATAACTCTTTATGTATTTGTTAGGTGTAACTAGTATATAATAAATACTACTTATGTATACATTTATATTTCCAATATAAAATATATACATATAAAACATGTATATGATACACACATATATGTTGTATCTTTTATCTATGTTTCTCTTCTAGGGATGAGGCAGATTCTCACACTGGCTTCAGACTTTCTATATGACAGTGTATAACCTTGACTCTCCCACCTCTGTTTTCTCACAGCTGGGAACATAGGCATGCTATATGAAACTTGTCCTTGTTCTGCTTGTCATTAAGACTGGAGCTTTGTGTGTGCTTACACTCAACCAATTGAGCTACAGTCCCATCCACATTCCTCACCCTTGAGCACCATCATCCACCATGTTTAAACCACTTATAAGCCCTATGATCATGAATGACCACGATAAACATATTTTCTGTCAGTTTCTCACCTCTTTTTCTGAATGCTCTTAACAAGACAGATTTTGTGCAAACACTCTTTTAAATGCCTAACTATCTGTGGTCAGCATTTGAGTGAAAGACATGCTATCATGGATATGCATGCCCCATACAGAGCGGGACCTTTGTCCAAAAGCTTGATGGTACTCAGAAGTGAGTGGTTGGCTGTTTGAATCTTCAAGGAGAGACAGCAATGAAAAGAATTGCATACTAAGTGCCCACTGTTTGCTAATCAATGCCACATGTGTGCACTCTGCGCTAAATGATGCTGTGCATGCTTTGGCATTCGGCTTATACCAAGTGGGTTACAGTTCCTAGACTCTTCTGCATGAGGAGCAGAGTCTCAGATATACTAAGCAGTGTCCTGGTTTGCACTGATGAATGCCTGGACAGTGCTTCTGTCCATGTCAGACTAAGAATTGCTGCTTAGTAGGGATTATTTCTGTGAGTTCTTGGTTTTTGTGAAGATTCTTGCTATTTATTCCCTGAGGTTTTCTTCTTGGAAAGAAATCCACGTCTCTTCCCCAATAATTTGCTACTGTCATTAAAAACAGTCATGGAAAAGCATGGCGGGTAAAAGAGTCCCTTGTTTTATCTCCCAGTGACATTTGGCTTCTTATAAGATGTCCTGCCCATTCCTGTCATCCTTCATTAATCATTTCCACATTTAGAAAGTTGAGTGTTTTAGTTTTGATAAGTAAATCCTGCTTATATATTAGAAATATGGACTTTGAATCACCTTCTTTGGTTATCACATTTTTTAATGTCATTCAAAGTGACTAGTAATTGTCCTGGCTTTTATTCCATTATTTAAATGCTTTGGGTATCACTTTTTGTAAAGATAAATAAAAGATTCACGCTTCTGTTCATTTTTATGCTTTCTTTTAGACATATTTGTCCTTCAACTACCAATAGAACCAATACTATCAGTCCAAGGTGTAAGGTAAGACTCTAACCTCATGGAGGGCTGGGACTGAGCACAATGCTTGCATGAAAAGCACCCTTTCACTTTTGCTAGTGTTTAGCATTCTTCAGTGCTAGTTCCATCACCAGATGAATTCATTTCTTTCCTTTAGCTTGTGATGTTTCCCCTAAAATTGTGACATGCGTTTCTGGGGGTGAGAAGAGGATATTTATCTATCATTCTTCTCTAGTATTGCTCAAAATACAGGGGCTCTGTCTTTACATGGTAAGGACCAAAGAAGTCTAAGTAGATGCCAACAAACCAGCTCAGAGGACAAATCAGGAGAGCCAAAGTGATGGGTACAAAGAAGAACTCCTGCTTTGGTCTCAAAGTGGTGTGAGGAAGTTTGCAAGAGGCGGTAGCACTGACAATGACTTTGGCTGTGGGCTGAGAGGTTTCCAGGCTAGGTGTGTTTGCACAGAGGTGTAATGGCTGCCAGTTAGGGATGTGAGTGGTGGCAGGGCTTTGCCAAATTGCAGAGTTTATGATGACTACAGCCTAGACTGCTGGCCCAGAGAGTAGAGACAGAGAGGGTGAAAACCAGACTCTGGAAAGCTGCTGATGACCTAGAAAGGAGCTTGTACCTCTTCTCAGACAGTGTAGGGAAGAGGGCAATGAACCTCCATGACAAATGAGTGTGAAACACCGTTCACTGTGTGTTTACTATTTAGATCCTTCTCCCTGTACATGGTTGTAAGCTGTAATAGGGGTAATGATGATTCTTAGAACCTTAGCAGTGCTTGGGCACAGCTGTGGCTATTAAGTTAGTATGAAAGATTTGGGTTCTCTCTCCATTCATTGGTGAGAAGATGGAGATGAGCAATAGGAGGAAATGGAAGCAAATATAATTAAAGAGGCAGATCTCAAGTGAGTTAGTCAGCCTTTTGTAAAATAAGACAAAATGCCTGAGACAGATAACTTAAAGGGCCAAACATTTAGTCAGGTTCATGCTTTAGGAAGCTTCTGTCCATGGTTCCTGGTTTCATTGTTATATGTCTGTGTGACATGGGGCATCACATGAAGGAAATGGGTAGAGGAGGAGCGAACACCAACAAAAATAAATAAATAAATAAATAAATAAATAAATAAATAAATACCATATAGGCTTTAAAGGCATACCCCAGAGACTGACTTTACCTAGGTGCCAACTCCTAATAGCTCCTGAAGCTATGTGCTCATCAGTAGGTTTACTACTTTGAAGAAACTTACAGTCCTCAAAGTGTGAGATACTGAGGACATTATCTCACCAGATGTAAACCAGAGCAGGCAGATTCTTAAGAGGTAGTAGTTGTGAGGGACCGGTATTCATTTACCAAATTTCTAAAGCACTATGGTTGGGTGGATCAGACAACAGAATATATTTTCTCAGTGTTCTAGAGGCCAGATGTGTGAGATCAAGGTGTTGGGGGGTTCTTCTGAGGCCATGACAAACAGTCTCTCTCAAACGTCATTTCTTGGCTTATACATGGTCCTCTTTTTGTGATCTCCATGTTCTCTTTGTATGATTCTATGTCTCAACCTACTTTATTTAAGGACACCAATCTTATTGCACCAAAGCCCACCATAATTGCACTGTTTTACATTAATTACCTCTGCAAATACCCTGTCTCCAAATATGGCCACATACTGGGAGAAACGAGAGACAGCTGAACTTATGCAGGAAGATAATTCTTTAAAGAATATTACCTGCTGGAAGATATCTGCACATTCAGGGAGGTTCAGCACATGGTCCAGTCTGGGGAATCCATGCTTCTAGAACTGATGAATGGATATATGTGGGCAGGAGGAATCTCTGATGTTGACACAGGTGTGTTGTTCTTCTTAATCTGTATGCATTTTTTTCAATGTAGTGGATATTTACAAAGCAGAGGGATTTCATTGATTGAGTTCCTACCTACAGTGTAGCAGCATCTGCTTACCAACTGCTTACTTTAGGCTTAGATATAACAGTCTTTTAATTCATGCAATAGTTTAAGGGCTGTATAATGTACTGAATGTGTGAGACCAGTTACTGACTTCTTGTTGACTCCTATTTCTTTGATCAAATATAACATGTGTGTGGTAAATACAAAATGATCAAAAAGCTAAACACACATCCTTGACAAGTTCTCATTTCCTTTGCATTATCTAATCATCCATTGATCTCTGCCCCTCTGGTGGTACTGGGAATCAAGCCCAGGACTTCATACTTACAAGTGAAGTGATGCTCCACTGAGCCATATTCTCAGTCCTCATCCTTCAATCACTGACATTAACCAAGACACTGCTCTGTGCTGGGTATACTGGGGTGCCAGGAACTCATACAACCTTCCTCTTTCAACTCTTGAAATTTCAGTCTAGTACAAATTACAAGACATTATAAGAGCTTAAGACAGATGACACATAAATGATAGCATCTCTGAAGGAGACACAAATACCGCTCAACTAGGTGAGAGGAGGAGAGAGCACTTCCATTCTGGAGATATTAACCCATAACCAAGTCACTAGAAGTCTGTGCATAGCACATCCTATTCTGTGCTAGCAGAGTGTAACACCAATAAAATCAGCATCAATAAATCCTTACTTTCAACACAGTTTCAGTCAAGTCACAGCACAGAAATTGGAAGCACCAACTTCCTATTAGGGCTTGTTGGCAGACATATATTAGGGCTTCTCTTTTAGAATGCCCAACCTTTGTCTGGGCAGTTACTGATTCTCCATTAGGAGAGGCTTCTCTATAGACCCACTGAAAGGTAATGTGGAAACCCCTGGTAATGACTTTATAATAGTTTAGACCTAAAAGGGTTCAGAAAACATAGCTTAAATATGACTGACGGGCCCATATCTTGCCATTTAATATCCTCTGTGGTCTTGTTATTTTCTATGTCTTCATTGATAGGATGTGTTATAGGTGGCACAAGCATGCATGTACAAGACAGTGTGGCACACACACACACAAGAACACACATATAAACACTCATTCACTCGACCCTTTTTTTCAAAGGCACATAAAAAACTTGTCTCTCTTACTCATTGAGGTAATAAGTGACCGAATTGTGAAAAAGCCTATCTGTAGAGAAACGCATGTAGAACTGAAGCAGGGCTTCAGAGATAAGGGCAGTCTTACACCACATTCAAGAATATGGAAATTTAGATTCTGCAACTACAAGGAAATGCTGTCTTCCAGCATCCTGGAGGAGCGCAGAGGCAGGCCCTTCAGTACTCCCACCTCTGATGCTGTTCTAGCAAGACCACACCTTGATTGAAGCATCCTAGACCCAGAACACAGGATTAAGCTAAGCTATGACCAGCCTCCTGGATTATAGAACCAGGTAGCAAATAGATGTTCTTTGAGACTACAAACTTTATGAAACCTTGTATGTAGCATTAAAAATGAATGCAAATATGATGGTCAGATAAGTGAAGACTGAAACTGTGAACTCATAAAAGCCAACAATCCCTTGTGTATGAACTACAGGCCTAGTATATTAATATGCCACCTATGAAGGAAGCTGGCAGAGAGAACTGAAATTTCAAGTGGTCGCTCTTGATTATTTGCTGATATAAAAAATTAAGTGGTGGGAAAGCAGGGTGGCAAATTCTGAAGGTAGCATCTTCACAACAAAGTCAAAGAACAAAAAAAAGGATGTATAAGCTGATATCATTGATAAATAGGCATTAAAGAAAATACTCAACCAAATGCTACAAACTAGTTGAATTCAATACTGGTACATTGAGATAAAGTGAGGTTTATCCCTGGAACACATGGATGGTTTAACATATATAGGTCAATGCATATGATATACAATGTTTTAACATAGTAAATAATAAAAAATCCACATTATTGCCTACATAGATACAGAAAAAGCATATGTGGAAATTCAATATGATTCTGTGACTAAAAGTTTTCAGTCCACTATATGTAGAATGTATCTCACCAAAATCAAACCTACAGGTTGTATAATAAGCCTACAGCTAACATCATACTTAAAAATAATAAATTGTTGAAAATTTTCCTTGCACCATTGAATATAAAACAAGGGTGCTCCCTCTCAACACTCCTGACAAATATAAAGCTGAAATTGGCAAGAGAAAGGACAAAATACTCAAACTAGAAATAAAGAAGTAAAATTATAATCATTTGCAGATGACATGATCTTTTATACAGAAGACTCCATTAAACCCTTGTAGAACTAACAAATTTAAGACATTTTTGTGATTCACAATCAATATAGAGCATTAGTTTCATATCTGTATGCTAATAGTGAACTACTGAAAAAGAACAAGGTAGTGGAAGGTCTATACACTGAAAACTAGAAGACACTGATGAAAGAAATTGGGGGGTATACAAATAAAATAAATGGAAAGGTATCCTGTGTTTCAATGGTCAGAGGAATATTCACACTTCTTTAAAATATATAGATTCAGAGTAACCCAGCCAAAATCCTAGTGTCATTCTTCACAGAAATAGAAATGAAGACTCCAATTTCTAAAATGTGTGTGCACCCACAATAGCTACTCTAGTAAAGAAAACACAATACCGGAAGTATCACACTTTCCAATCCCAATGTAAATGAATAGATATGCCAGTCATACAATATGGTTGGCATGAAAATAGCCACACAGACCAATGGAACAGACTAGAAAGCATGCATACATATATATGCATGCAACCAGAATTTGACAAAGGCACCAAGAATACAAACATGGAAAGGACAATCTCTCCAATATGCAGACAGTTATTTTACATGCATATAAAGATGAACTAAACATGGACTAAAGACTTAAACTAAAGCCCTTATATATCTGGAAAAAATTATAAAGAAAGCTCTTTGACGTTGGTCTTGGCAATAAAGATTGCCAAGTTTTGGATAAAACACAAAAGTACAAACAACAAAAATGAAAGCAGACAAGGGAGATGATATTAAATGGCAACACGTTTACTCAGCAAACCAAAACCCAAATTCCCCTTCTCTCAGAATCTGGCTGGATCCCAATCGCTCATGTTTCATCCAGCCTTCATTTCTCTTCTTTTGATATAATCCAAAGTTCCACTGAAGTCACCTAGGGTTTGCTGCAAATGGTGATCACTTGGAGTATTGTATGGCAGAGGTCTGCTACCTACTCTGTCTGACTGTCTGACTCACTGTGTGTGTGTGTGTGTGTGTGTGTGTGTGTGTGTGTGTGTGTGTGTATGTGTGTGTGTGTGTAGAGATATAGATACTACCGTGTGGGATGGTGTAGAGTGTGTTAAGATATGCTTATATAATGTGGTATATGTCTCCTGCGTTTGTTAAATATTGAATTTAACAAACTAAAAGGGGTGTCTGTCAACCATTACCATTTTCATTCCCAACTTACAATAATAAGGAAACCTGACAGACCTAAGGTTAAAACATACTGAAGGATATCACTGGAAGGCAAGTAGGCACACTCTAGTATTCACTGTCCCCTGAAAGTCCAGGAGTCTCCTTGACCTTCTTCACAAAGGAGATACTGGTACCCAAGCATTGCTGAATGGTACAAACACAAGGAAGTGAATGAATGTACTCTGCACTTGAGACTCATGGGCTCCCATAGAAACACCTTCTATCTCAACACCTGTCTCCTAGGATAAAGGCAGCTAAAGAGTGGGATAGAGGGATGGACAAGTTTAGGGATATCATTCTTGTTGCCTGCATGACTGGATAACAGTGGTCCCCATGGATCTGCTATATGCCCAGTACTTTATCAGTGTATTACATAATTGCACTTAGCAACGCCATAACCACCAGATATATGTAGTTATTTGTTGTAGTTAGAATTCAGCTCCTTTGTCATATTAGGCATATTTCTAGGGGTCAAGAGCTACATATGGCACAGGATAGTTGTTTGAAAACAACAGTAAGCATTTTCACCTCAACACAGAAAGACAGGCAGCAAGGCTTGTGACATGATCAATTTGATAGTGAAAGAGACCAGCCATGCATGCAGTTAAGAAGCACCTGCTTCACTCGGATTCACATGAATATCAGTTTTTCCAGGACAAGTTGAGGAGGTGAATTGAAAGCCAGCTGTGTGGCAAAGATGACTCCTTCATATACATTACACAGTTCTAAGATACATTGCAATTTAGATTTTGACTACTTGTCAATGAGGCTTTCATGATAAATTGATTGAAAACATGATTGTTGTACTCAGAAAGTCTCTGAAATGCCTGGCATTTCCAGATCAGCCTTTCCCTACTGAAAACAGTCTCATGTTTTAGGTTCATTCTGAGGAGGATAAGAGAATTCTATACTATTCTCACTTGAGTAGACCTTAGAAGCCAGTTAGATTTTTCATATTCATGGTTATTTGTGATCTATCATGCTGAATCATGAAAAGAAATAAGATATATCTTATGATATAGCACCTGCCAGTCATCTAGTCAAACACATTTTATTAAACATCAATCAATGTGCTGGGTAGTGTGACACGAGCAATTTAGACAATTTAGTTCTCTAAGTAGCTTCAGTTTAGTAAAAGAGATATCTTATTGTTTCATAATTGAGTAGAATATGATCTTGAAGAACTGTAACTATGAACTACCATTAAAAATAGAGAACTTGGTAGCTTTGTGAGTGTTTTTAGTCATGGTCTAGATGGAGTCAACATCTGTGAGGAAACCCATGTTGAGCTGAGCTGTGAAGAGTGAATGGGGTTTAACCAAGTGAGGGGGGGAGAGAAAGTACTGGCCCTTCCAAGGAAAGAATGAGAGCTATGCTCAAGGGTAGGAGAGACAAAAGACCATTAGCATAGACAACGTGATGGGATGCTAGGAAAAGGGAGATTCATGAGAGTGATCTACAATGAGACAAAGCTGGACAGCCTCAAAGCCCAGACCATATCGAACTTATAAGAATGTGGCCTTGTTACCTGAGCAAAGAGTGGGGGAGATTTTTTAAAATTAACCATAGAGAACAAACCCTTCCAGATTTATGTATGTCTAAGTCACTCATACTACTAGTCCATTGTTAAAAGCTGATGGTTTGGGTTTTTTTTTTTTAAGTTCAAGATGATCACTTCTATTCTGTATTAATGGATTTATGACATTTACACTTAATGAAATAACTTATATAATTGGGTCATAGAAAATTGAGGAATTTTCATTCCAAAGGAAACATGTTATCACAAAATAAACACTAGATTGGAAGTCTTAGCTTCTAGGTTTATTTTATTTTGACACTTCTTAGCTTTGAGGCATAGATAGTCACTTAATTGTCTAATTTCAACTTACTGACTCCAACAGGTTGTTTATGATATCCCAGACATGGGACTATAAAAATTAATGAGTTTAAAATTTCAATAACTTGTCTAAATATTGTATAGTTTCTACAGTCTATGGGGATTATTGTGGTAAAATGGTTCCTAAAAGTTGATGTCTGTAATATGTTCTGCCCTATATCTAACGGTGGCAAAAAAGGGGATAGGAGGAAACTTTGAGTAAACTCCTTTCTGGGTGGTATTTTTCTTATAATACTTATCATGATCCTTATGCCTACTGCTTATACTTTTTTTGACAGAGTAAGTTCTTAAAAGTGGGAAAACAGCCAAAAAAATTAAAATACCATATTCTAGTGTTATGCAGAGCTCCTAAAGCACATTGCATACAACTCAATCACATTCTAAAAACATAATTCTGGAGCTTATGTCCAAGTGTGTGGAGTATGGAGTGTCTGAGTGTCTGGAGTCTCAGCCTCCAACATTCAGAAGACCCATTACAATCTTGCTCCAGGGCTGAAGAGAGATTGCATTTAACAGTGCTTGAACATTCAACACCTCAGAGAGTCCTGGCTCTGCAACTTGCATCCTGGGTAATGAAAAATGTTTTCTGTAGCACTTGTGAAGTTTGGCAGTCAGGCCCCTGTCCACTGCACACAGTTAATTGTATTGCGTGTTTGCATGACTTTGTGTGACTTGTCTCCAGGCTTTAAAAATTGATGCATTTGTGTGTGACTACTCAGCATTCCTGCACCATTACTACCATGGCACTCCAGATGGAACATGGGAGAGAATTAAGGGGTTTTGCAAAGTTTTAGGGAACATTTAGTCTTGTATCTGCCTTCACAATCCAGCCTCTCCTGTTGGGTAGAACTGCAAAGATCTTACTTCAGTCTTTGTGGGGTTCTGGGTTTACACAGTTGGTGCTGCACTCCCTTGCCTTCTACTTCTCGGTACACTGTCCATTCTGTTCCCCCAGAAAGTTTCTTGATACATAAATCCTCTTAGGAAGGCAGCTTTCACCCCTTACTCTAACATAATGGTCCAATTTTTCAGCTGCTTCAGGTTCTTCAGTCTCAGTCATCTGTCCCCTGTCCCAGGTCTGTTCCATTTTCAAAATACACTATCGGGAATCAACTACATTCCAGCTCTAAATTGTTTGCTACCATTTTGCTTTAATGTTTTTTTTTTAACAGATTATAACCTCCCAGTCTTACAACTGTGGCTTTTTAGGAGGCATCTGATAACTCCTCACCTCTACTTATATATGCCTCAAGCCTTCTACCCAGACTCTATGCAATCATGAGACCTATCCTAAATATCAAGACCACCAACTCTACAGACATATTTTTGGATGCTCCATTACATTTTTTCCTTTGCCAAACTTCCTCTAAAAGTGAATATGTGTGTTTGGAAATATGAGGACATTCTGATGGGAACCTATGGGCCATAGCCAACAAGAATAGATTCAAGAGGCTGAGGCTAGGGAAAGCTATGAAGGGTCACATGAAATATTTTGAAGTGACAAGTTTGGTCACATGTATTAATAACAGGTATTTAAGTACAAATAACAAGCATAGGGCCAGCCTAAAGCTGGACATATGGTTTCTGAAGGTCTCAGTCTTACATGAGCTTTCTCTGTATAATGTGGTGACTTTTGTGGAAGGCTGTGGTCGCAGCAGTATCTTTTGTGACTAGTTCTTATTATCAGACATACAGTCATCATATCCCTCCATTTACAGCTTCCTGGCCTTATTTTATAGTAAGTTTTGGGGATAACTAAAGTGACTCCATTTTGGCTCTGGCAAACTTCACAGGATACTAAACTTAGACAAACAGAAACTATTTCCAATGCCAGTGAAAACTTCCCAGACCCCACAGTAAGATCTGGCTTGTGTTGAGACTCCAGAGCCTGGCTTTGAAGGAGTCTGGGGGACTTTGGATCCCAGGACCTAATCATTTGTCCTGCTTGGCACCCTTTTAGCTTCCTTGTGGTGGTCAACTTTGAGAGACTTTCAGTGAGCATTTGTGCTGCTGGAGGAGGGCGTGTATTTTTGAAAACATACATTTAATGGGGGTGGGGATTATTTTACTCTTTCTAAGAGTCTGTCTCTACTTTGTACATCATAGGAATAGGAAAGGAAGAACACAGGAGACCACTGGGTCTCAGGGTGCTTGGAGTGCTTTACAAGTCAGAAAGAAGGCTGTCCTGTTCCACTTTCTTCCTGGCATGGTTGGTAACTAGATAATATTTGAATGCATTAAGGATATCTCAGTTAAGCCAGGGAGAGAGGATCTTCCTGTCCCAAAGAGACTTCTTGTCACATGGAAGCATTTCCCTAGAGAGCAGAACTCTGATCTTCTGCCTCACTCTCCCACCCATGATTTCCCTCATCCCAGAAGCAGCTTTAGTAAAGTGTGCATCATCCCTGGATTTCACTCCTTATTTAATGATGCTAGCCAGTTTCATCCCAGCCCTGAAGAAGAGAGACTTTGTCCTATTATTCTATATTTCTCATCTTACAGATATACAGGGTCCAGATCATTAACATTCACCATCACAAAGAGAATTAGCATGTTGACATCATTGTTCTGAACCACCAAGGACACCTTCTCTATGGTGGCTTTGAGGTCCCTGACAGTTCTGCTAACCTCCAGAAAACCCAGTGCTTTGTTCCAAGGCTTCAACTCAATGACAGCTTATATTTTCTGCATCCAGAGAACTTTGTGCAGAAGCCCTTGGCACCCCTCTACTTTCTGTGAATATAGGGTAACAACAGGTTCAAGGCTCGAGTTCCTCTCTTCCATATTAGACACATTTCCTCATGAAATGGGAGTTCCAATTCTAATGACTAAGATATTTAGCAAGTACATTTTGTGCACCATGGTGGAGAGAGATGTATCATTCATGGTTATCAGCTATATACAAATGTGTCATATCCTATGTCAAGCTAGTTGTAGAAGGACAACCTAAGACGTTCCATAAAATCTGTCTTTACCCAGTATCTCCTGTTGGGGAGTGGGCATTAGATGACTTTCCTGAAGTGTCCTGTAAGCCTGAAACAGTGATATACTCTCTCTGAACCTCTTTACTACAGTTTTATGTAGTAAAATATTTTTATTACCACCTGCAGATGAAGAAATGTAAATTTTATCTCAGGGAGTCTTGGCATACTCAGAGCTCTATGTACAGCCTTAATTCTCAAAGGACATAGAAATAGTAAGTGGTAGATCCATGGCCTGGGTACATACCCTGATACAACCTTTTATATAGAGAACTCTCTAATGCTTTGAAATGAGTGAATAGATGGTCTATGCCATGAGCTGCATGACTTACTAAGGCATTTGGAAAGATAGGTTATATAGACCTCAGACACAGGCAACACAGGATAATATGTAATTAAGTACTTAAGAAGATCAGGGATTCTGGAATGATGTTCCAAGAAGACTTGGTGAGCCAGCTTAATCCTATTATCTTCACATAATCCATGATCAGACTGGGGATTTGAAGTAGCAAATATTTCCAAGGCCACAGAGCTGCTACCAGTCACCAAGCCAATACACAATGCTATGTTATCTTAACACTAATCCATTATTCCTTTTCACATATCCCCCTGCATTGGTGGATTCTCAGAATCAAAATACAATTAGTGTATAATTATCTTTTAAAATAGAGAGGCCCATTGGACAGGCAAACTTTATATGTCCCAGTACAGGGGAACGCCAGGGCCAAAAAATGGGAATGGGTGGGTAGGGGAGTGGGAGGGAAGGGTGTGGGGGACTTTTGGGATAGCATTGGAAATGTAATTGAGGAAAATACGTAATAAAAACAAAGAAAATAAAAAAAAATAGTGTAGGTAGATTTTGCCCAAAATGTATCCAGTATATGTATTTTAACTGAAGCAGGAAAAGCAGATTCATTTATGAGAATAGAGGTGGCCTTTTGCCTTAAATCATGCCACAATATATCAATGCATCTAGAAGGCTCAAGTTTCGCCAAATATTTGTGGTATCAGTCTAAGCCATTATTTACAAAATGAACATATATTATTAGTGGGGTAATTTGGTTAAGTGAATACCAAGTTAAATTATCTGGAATTTATAAGATAATACTGATAACAGTTTTATGGAAAATTACTTCAAAATTATACTCTTATAAAGTTCACGCATTAATAACACACTGCAAAAACATATAAATTGTGTAAGAGCCATATCCCGCTGCCTTCACAAATATTGAATAATGTGATGTTTTTGTAGTAGCAGAAGGTATATTTTGTTTTACTAAAACATGTTGGTATTAAATGCTACATTAAAATCCCCATGAACAACAAGGTGATACAGAGATAATAAAGATGGTATTTTGAGATAGATTGTTTTCCTTTTTTAAAAATTTTATTTGTTATATGTTACTTCCCAACCAGTCTCTCCTACCTCGACTTCTTCCACACAACCCTCACCTCCCCTCTCCTCTAGATCCACTCCTCCTCCATTTTCCACAAAACATAAAGAGCAGGCCTCCTAGGAATATCAATTGAACATGGCATAACCAATTACAATAAGACTAGGCACAAATGCTCATCAAGGCTGAATAAGATGACCCAGTAGGAGGAAAAGGGTCCCAAGTACAGGCAGAGTTAGAGATACCACTTCTGCTGTTAGGAGTCCTACAAGAACACGAAGCCACACCAGTTATACAACCATAATATCTATGCAGAGGACCTAGCATGGATTCATACAGGGTCTGTGATTATTGACTCAGTCTCTGTGAGCCCCTATGAGCCTTGTTTAGTTGATTCTGTGGGCTATGTTCTCGACCCCTCTGACTCCTAGAATCAATCCTCTTTCCTCTCTTCTTCAGGGTTCCCTTGGCTTCACCCAGTGTTTGGCTGTAGGTTTCAACATGTGATCATATCAGTTGCTTGATGATGCCTCTGTGATAAGCATTAATCAATGAGTATAGCAGAAAGTTATTAGGAATCATTTCCTAAACTTTTTCTTTTTTTTGCCAGTTATATTTGGTTCTATACTGGGTCTCTGGGCTGACCAGCCTCTGGTTCCTGGCCAACCATGCAGTGCCAGGTAAGCTCCTTCTGCTGATGTGGGCCTCAAGTTGGATCAGTCATTGGTTGGCCACTGTCACAAGTTCTGAGCCACCCTTACTCCAGCATACCTTGCAAGAAAGACATATTGTAGGTCTAAGGTTTTTATGCTGGGTTGGTGTGCCAGTTCCACTGCTTGGAGCCTTGCCCAATTAAAGAAGATGGCCAGGTTGGTCTTCATATCATGCAATACTAGTAAGCTTCACTAGGGTCACTCTCTTAGATTCCAGGGAGTTTCCACATCACTAGTTTTCTACTTTAGCCCCCAAATACCCTCTAGTTCCAGTTGTCTCTCCCAGTCTTCTTTCTTTCCACCACCATTCTTATTCCCCTGAACCCTCCTGTTCCCTGCCCCACACACTCCCAGTCCATCTGCAAAATCTATGCAATTCTCCCTTCTCCAGAAGTTCTATATGGCCCCCTTGAGCTCTCCTTGTTACTTAACCTCTCTGGGTCTGTGGATTATATCATGCTTATCCTTTACTTTATAACTAATATCCACTAATAAGTGAGTATAAACCATATTTGTCTTTCTGGGTCTGCATTACTCAGAATAATTTTTTCTAGTTCTTCTATTTGCCTGCAAATTCCATGATGTCATTAATTTTTAACAGCTGAGTAATATTTCACTGTGTAAATGAGCCACATTTTCTTTATTTATTCTTTAGTTAAGGGACATCTAGGTTGTTTCCAGTTTCTGGCTATTATCAATAAAGCAGCTATAAACACAGTTGAACAAGTGTTCTTGTGGCAGGATGGGGTATCCATTGGATATATGCCCAAGAGTAGTATAGCTGTATCATGAGGTAGATCAATTTCCATTTAAAAAATAAAAACTCCATATTAATTACCACAGATGCAACCAAAGGATAGATCCTGGTTTTTACATCCATTCTAGGAGCCTGTGGCTTTTTTTACTGGGGAATTAAGCTCATAGATGTTGAGATATATCATTGATAAATATTTGTTAATCCCTATATTTTGTTATGGTGGTGGTGGTAGTCTCTCTCTCTCTCTCTCTCTCTCTCTCTCTCTCTCTCTCTCTCTCTCTCTCTCTCGTGCATTTGTGCTTCTCTTCTATTGTTTTTGTCAGTGTGAGATTATTTGTTGTCTGTGTTTTTGTGGGTATAGTTAGCCTCCTTGGGTTAAAGTTTTCCTTTTAGTAACTTTTGTATGTCTGGATTTGTGGATATATATTCTTTAAATTTGACTTTATCGTGGAATAGCTTGTTATCTCCATCTAAGGTGTTGAAAGTTTTGCTGGGTATAGAAATATGGGCTGGCATCTGTGATCTCTTGGAGTCTTCAGGATACCTGCCCAAACCTCTCTAGCTTTTAGAGTCTCCATTGAGAATTGAAGTGTAATTCTAATATATCAGCCTTTATATGTTAATTGGTCTTTCCCCTTGTAGCTCTTAATATTTTTTCTTTGTTTTATATGCTTAGTGGTTTGATTATTATGTGGCAAGGGGACTTTCTTTTCTAGTCCAATCTATTTGGTGTTCTGTAAGTTTCTTGTGCCTTTATAGGCATTTAATTCTTTGGGTTAGAAACTTTTTCTTCAATGATTTGTTTAAAATGCTTTTTAGGTCTTTGAGCTTGGATTCTTCACTTACCTAGGATTCCAATTTCCAAACTCACTCAGTTGTGTTTTCTGTGTTGTTTCTGTTTCCATTTTCAGTTCTTAAACAGTTTTGTGTCCTTCAACTGTTTGATTTTTCTTGGGTTTCTTTAAGGAATTTGTTCACTTCCTCTTTGAGGACCTTTATCATCTTCATAAAGTTGGTTTTGAGGTCATTTTCTTGTGTTTCATGTGTATTGAAATATTGAGAGCTTGCTATAGTAGAATGGCTTGGCTCTGGTGATGACTGACATATTGCCCTAGTTGTTGTTGATTGTGATCTTAAACTGGCATCTAGACATTTGAGTTTGTGTTGATTCTAGTTTGTATAGGTGCCGATTTCTGCTTTTGTCTTTGTTGTTTGTTTTGTTCCTTGGTTTCTGGTTTCCTGTTCTTCTGGCTACATTGGTCTGTACTTGAATAGAGGATCTCCAGTTAAGTTGGGTACTGGACTTCTGCTGGCTAAGGCAAGGTGTTTCCAAGGAAGTGTGGGCAAGGATATGGTGATAAGGAAAGGAGTGGCTGTGGAGGTGAGCTGAGTGGGTGCTCAGGGAATGTTAGTGATTCCCTGGAAAGGTTCTTACTTGGGGTTCTGGGTATTGGTATGGCCTCTCTCTTCTACTAAAAAGAAGAAGGAAGAAAGGAAGGAAGGAAGGAGGGAAGGAAGGAAGGAAGGAAGGAAGGAAGGAAGGAAGGAAGGAAGGAAGGGAGGGAGGGAGGGAGGGAGGGAGGGAGGGAGGGAAGGAGAGAGAGATAGAGAGAAAGAAGGAAAGAAAGAAAGAAAGAAAGAAAGAAAGAAAGAAAGAAAGAAAGAAAGAGAAAAGAGAAGAGAAGACAACAAATTCACAGCCAACATATAAAGAAAAGATGAAATGAGCTCCAAATAGGAGTTAGAAAAGGCTAGTGCCATCTGCCATTATTTAGTATATTTCATCACACTGAAATGAGTCTGAGCATTAAAGGCACAAGTTGTTCAAGTGGTAAAAATGTAGAAATAATTTTGTTATTAGGTCCCAGGGACTACGGCTGTTTTGCCTGCATGAGGAAGACACACTGCTTATAAGGCCAAGTGTGACCATTGGCAGTGTTCAGATATGAGGAACACAGTGTACTCACCCAGTTCCATCAAAGTGCCATGTTATCTTGTGCATAACTGCATGTAGTATTGGCATTCAGTACTTCCTTACAGTGGTTCTCTCAGGTATTATTTCATTAAGACAGAGTCTTATTTACCGTGACATTTTTTCTGACCCAAATAATATAACTACTGCTCTTTATTTACCCTGATCCTGCAGAGGCATGTGTGAACTTGTTGGATTCCATATCTACCCCATCTATTGGATGGTTAACAGTCTTAATCATCTCTGTGAACATAATCACCATTATTAACTTAGATTGCTATGTCTATGTTAAATAATGGAAGGAGTTGTTTAATTAAGGGGAAATGAAGCAAAAAAGCTAACCGAGAAACCAATTGGTATAAAGTACATAACTCTTAACAGCAGTGTAATTTCTCTATGTATATAATAAGTACAATTGGGATAGATAATAGTTTGCTTATCTATGAGGTAGACCAGATGCCCTTTTGGTAACTGATATCTTCATAATTCCTTATACCCACACATTTTTAATTGTCTTTAATGTTTAATCCATTGTTTTACTTCTTTGGGATGGAGCTGGTAACTCCTTTAGCTGAGTTTTATTTGTTATAGATATCTTATAGAAAGGTTCATCCAAATCATATCAGTTACATCAGGTAAGTGGCTCTCTTCTACATATGCATCTAAAATGTCAGCCATTGTTCAACTCAAATACTTCTCTTTTTCCCTTAGCACCTCATCCCTAGTTTCATTTCTTCCTTAGAGATTTTTGAGGGTCCAATGTTGAAGTTAGAGCTAGCTAGTATTGATAAAATATTAACAACATCAATGCAAAGGGAACAAGTTTTTCCCTATAAACAGTGAAAGCAAGCCTCCAATATGTTGTTCCTTATGTAAGGTTTGCAACCAGACAGCCTATACTGTGCTCCAGACTCATGTAGCACTAGAGACAAATGATTGTGTCTGGACCAGTGTATTTTGATAGCAGAAGTAATGAATGACATTTTCAAGTGTAACTTCTGTCTTCCTCCTAAATCATCTGAGTTTTCTCTCTCCTCTGGTGGCTGACTAGATAGGAATGCCACAGCTTGGTATTATAGGCACTAGATAAAAGGATCCTGTGATTCTGTGTGGAATATAGTATTACAGCCACATGATTAATACCATCACTGATTTGGAAACTTAGCACTATTGAAAGGGGAAGAAAGATGGATGGGGAAAGAGCAAGATGAAGGAACAGAAGAAGATAGGGAAAAATAGACTATTATGACAGACCAATGAAATTAAAGGGTTATTTGGTAAAAACAATTTATCTACTGTGGTTGATATGACCTCCTCAATGAATTGGCAGGCATCTCTATGACTTAGTGGCCATCTCAATATTTTCTTCCTAGTCGGTTCAAGAGAATTCTTTCTTCTTGGGCAGCATCTTCTCCCTTACAAACCCCAGGAAGTATATTATCTTCAGCATCTGCTTCCATTGGCATGGAAGCAGGTCTAACTCACTGGAACAAACAACAGAACACCCTGATGTAGAGTCCTTTCACCCTGGACCTTACCATATGCCTCGCCTCCCAGTCACAGCTGAGCTTCTTTATTGTCTTGACTCTATTAACTTCTAGGCCCATTGCCATGGGGCTTGACATGCTGTTACTCTGACATCAAACTACTCCTACTCAGATAGCTGCCAGCCTCTCAGTTCTCCCCTCTCCCTTCCTCAACTTTTCCCTTCTTGCTCTTTCTCTCTTTCATCATCTACTTATATCATCTATCTATTCATCAATCAACCAATCAGTCATGTTTTCTGTGTATCATCTATCTGTCATCAATTCTATCATCTATCCAAACTGTCATTTATCAATTATCTATTAGGAAACTCTGATAGATACATCAGGGATTATTTATTTAATTTCTTTACAGCATTTGGCTTTGTCAAACTTTTTGTCTCATGAAGTCTCACACACACACACACACACACACACACACACACACACACACACAGACCACCCACCACACATACAAACATAATACAAACAACAACAACATTTTTTCTTCCACGATAACACTCACTTCTTGGATTCTATGACACCCAGGTTTCCTTTAGATCTGTCAAGCTCCCCATTTTTCCTTTGAGTGTTCAGTTTTTTCTGTCCCCCAAAAGCTACCATTCCAATCTAGGCTATCACTGTTAACAGTTTACATGATGATAGGATAGTATTTGAACTGTACTTCTTTAGTCAGGACGTTTGCAGGTCTTTTTTCTACACTTGTCTAACTTCTTCATGAGCTTTCTGCACTTTTGGAAATACTTTCTTTCAAGCACTCCTGGTACACAGCAAACATCTATTTGTTAGAAAGAAGTTTGCCTGATCATCATTCTTCCTTAAGCTCCTTTGTTGAGATTAAAATAGATATATCTGAAAGTCATTTTTAGGATGCTCTCCTAACTGTACCAAGAGTTAAATTTACCTTTCCCATCTTTGGACCTATGAGTGCACTCAACAAGACTTTCCACGGTGATTTGAATGTGACATTTTCATATTATTGTTTTGATCCATACAGAATTTATTTTCTAAAGAATGAGGAAAGGCTGCAGGGACTTCATTGAGTCTCATTTATTTGAGAGATGATATCATGGGGCAACAAAAGCAGAGATTCAGGTGGTATTGTTCCCATGTCAAGAAATGACCAACTCTGAAGGAAGTTGGAAGCTCTGTCCTGAACAGACTACAGAGCAAGTGAGGTCATATCCACTTTCATGATGCCTCACAATGGCAACATCAGGAAGCTGGTGTTTCTTTCGGGCTAGCACTCTTTCAGGCTGATTTCCCTTTCCTACATCTCCCTGTTCCCTCACACTGTTGCTTTTTTTTTTTTCCTGATCCATTACTTTTCCACATCTGCTTTCAAGCTTCCCAAGAAGGGTACAATCTAGTGACAAGATTCATGGCTGTTTCTGTTGCTTATCTATTTCATTGCTGGCACAATTCTTATGACAAAGTTGCAGTTGCCGGCCGGTGGTCCTGTAGGGAAAGGGCTTCTCAGACATTGGCCAATGAAGCTTGTTTTGACTTGTGATCCTCTGGAACCTTCTTAGGTTGGCTGATCACTCAGAGGGGAATACAGATATTAGGGAAGCTTTACAGAAGGTGACTCAAGACTTTTGAGCTCCATATGAGGCTGTCACAAGCTACACGATGCAATGTTTCAACCAGGTGGTAGGTGCATGCTCCTGTAAGCAGCTAGATTCTGCTATCACAGAGGTTGGGTGAGGCCCTCTGCACACTGGTGAGATGTCATTCTGCTCCTCTGCTTGGAACCTGCCATTCCCTGAGGATTGCACAATGGTGCTTAAATAGTAGCAGTGCATCCATGCATTAAGACGGAGAGAATCTTCAAACACAATTATTGGAATATATAACCTACTGCATAGCTGCTTGTCACACCACAAAGATGATGGATTTAGCTTTCCTTCCCCTGGTAGGCATTAGGCAGCATCCTCTCTCCCTCAGAAGCAGAGAAGCACCATCTGCCTCCTACTTGTCCTGAGGATAGAAGCTGCTCCACAGCAGTGAATGAAGGTAGAACTGCTGCATGGATGGAGACATGGGGATTGATTGTTAATAAGTGAATGGATGTGGAAAGCAAATATAAAGCAAAGACAAAAGCGAGTATCAGTGGTGAAATTCTAGCCATTACAGGTAAGTGGTTTTCTTCATTACTCTCCAACCATTCACATTAGGATCTTGGAAATCTTCATATGTACACAAATGGCAATGACTTTTTCACTATAGAAGATCCTTTTAAGGCACTTGAACTTTTCATTCACAATAATTGTAGGCTGGACTGTGAGAATTGGTGCTATGGTTTGGATGTGAACTCTCTCCCATACACTCATGTATTGGAACAGTTGGTCTCTAGCTTGTGGTATTGTTTTAAGAAGATATGAGGCATTTAAAAAGTGAGATTTCTCTTCAGAAAGTTAGTGCATCCCTGGAGGAAGGCCTCATGGAGTTGATGATAGCCTGATCAGAGTTCTAACCAAATGCTGTCTACTCTCTGGTGTGCTGAGATATACACAAGGCACCGCACATACCTCCTGCCATGAAGCAGCTCCCTACCATGCCTTCCCTGACACGATGGACCGTATACCCCCAAAACTATGTACCCAGACAGATTCCTCCTCCACTAATTACCCTAGCAAGTATTTTGTCACAGTGAAAAGAAGAGTGACTAACAAAATTGAGAAAGTGACTATCAATTTAAATTATAGATACAATAATAAAACATCTCCAATGGATAAAATTCAGTTTTCTGGCTTTTCAGCATTTGAGAACTTATTAACAAAGAACAAATGTTCATATTCAGTCTGAGACTTTAACGACCAAAGGACACCCAGTATGTCTTAGTATGTCACCTCTACATGAATAGCAGCTTTGGCAGGGCTTGGTCACAAAGGTGAATCCCAACAGAAACTACATCTCTTTGTCTTAGGAGAATCCTTACCAAAGGCTGCAAGCATGATAGGTACTTAATACATATGCACTGGGAGGCATCAACCCTAGACAAAGAGCTGTGGACAACTAAGGAATGCTGAAAATGGGAGAACGTCTTCCCCAGGGAAGAGCATACTAACTGGATATCCAACACTAGTGGTCAACCCTAAAATCATATGCATATAAGTAACAAGTAACTTCAAGAAAAATGAATAAGTTATATATGTACTTAGAAAATATACATATATATACACATATATATGTATATTTATATACACACATATACTTAGGAATGATTTATATGTAATATATTTACTATAAAATCTAAAATATGTAATATATGTTATATTTCATATGAGGTTATATATTATGTTATGTATTATATATTGCACAATATATTATATATTAAATACCCTTGTATTCAAGAGGCTGAGGCAGGAGGATTGGAGTGAGTTCAAGGACAGCCTGAACTAAAAACCCATGTGTCACAAACAACAAAGCATATTAGAATAAACTATGCTGAACCTTAGTCTGAGTGAAGGGTCACAGGCAGGTATGCTGTTGAAGTTTCTCATTTGGGAGAGAAATTTCCCAGCTGGAGTTTAGTAAATGATCCACAGCACTTTCAGAGTTTTCTGTAGCCCCGTGTTCCCCTCACTGTGAACTGCAGTCTGGATCCCATCACTATCCTCATGCCTGCCCTAGGGTATTACAAACATGCAAACCAGATTGGGCCTTGGAAGGCTAAATGTCCTGATGCTGTGTCCAACTGAGCTCCAGTTGCCTCTTGCCTTGGGTAGGATTCATGTATTTCAGGCTATAGAGGAAGGCCTGTGTATCTGCATGTGTTGGGCAAACTCAGTGACTCTCCTTGAAATAATGGTAAATAGTCTGCAAATAGAAATAAATTCCAAGTGCAAATTCATCTTCCCTGGAGGCAGTAGAAAGCTGTGTAAAATTGCTAAATAGTTCAAAACAGAATCCTGGATGCAGATGTTGAGTTCCTGGGCTCTGACTCCACAGAGAATGATCTGTCCATCACCAGCTTGGACTTATCCTAGCTTTGTGCACACCCTCAAGTCCACTGTGTGCTCTCAAGACAGCAGTGCTGAGCAAGCAGGCTCAGGCTTGCTGTAAGAAATACTGCAGGCAAGTGTGCACATAAGCTCTGTAATGCCTTTATCCCTTCTTCCTAGAAGGTGGAATTTAGACTTATAACTGCATGCCAATTCTTGTTCATCTCTAGGAACTGGGCACAAGACCTGTAGTCGGGGTAGAGGGAGGTTACCAGTGCTTTACCAGTTCATTGGCCAGAAAATGCATGCTTTGCTCCTGACACCAAAACCAAGTTACAGAAGATCAACAAACTTATCTCCACGGTGCCACATTTATGAGTTTTCAGAACTATTGACTCTAAATGTGAACTCTTTCCAGATACAAAATTCTGTCATAGTCCTTGTGTGACCATGATAAAACCTGTTTTCAGTGAAATCTGAAATGTCATCTCAGTTTATATGGGGGCTTGGTTTCTGTTAAATGCCTTTCTGGTTTGACATGTTTATTATGAAGATAAACCGCACAAGATGGCCTATCTTCCTGGCTTAACTTTTGCAAAAATATCTACACAGAGATTTTTACTATACCACAGGAGGAGCTGTGTACTTAAAGGTGGAGCATTAAGCACTTTGATCCTGTGTGTTTACTAGCATACTCATGGGCACACCGTTTGACCAAAGGATTTCTTATTCTGGGATATGAAATCTACTAACTCTCTCCAGGTTATGCATCTGTAGACAGGCCATGATTCTGAGCTTCATGCAGCACTGTGTTCATTCTTAATCATGAATCACTTGGTTCAATTGCATAAGAGAAAAAACTGGATTCTTGGTATCTAGACAAAGGGCTCCAGTGGACTCTTGAGCCTCCTCTGAGTCCTCCCTTTGCATCACTTTTCATCCTTCAAAGCCCTACTAGGGTATCCATGCTCCATTGATGTGACCATGACTTTAGAAAATCCCACATATATGATTGTACTACATTACCACAGAGTAATGAAGTACACATGGGTGTTCGGAATGAACCGCACTCACGCACCTCCAGCAGGCTCTGTGAAACAACTCTAAATGACACCTGGTGAGCTGTAGCTAGCAGGTCATGGGATAGTTGTCTTGCCTACCATTGGAAGTTCCTCAAAGGAAGTTCTTGTCAACAAAGAACAGGGGGTTGGGAGGTGATTCCAATCTCTACTCCCATAGTCTGAATAGCATGTCTCTGGCCAACTTTTGTCCTGCCTGGGTAAAGTCCTCCATTTATCCACACAGGTCTTTTGAGTTCAATAGAGCAGAAGTCCAGAATCTTCCCTCTTTCCTTCTCAGTCACCAAGTCCCAAGCCAACTTTTACCTCATTTGAATAATGAAGTCCCTGGGCCCTCTATTTACTCCTCAGTGATCTGCTGAGCTCAATTGCAGGGTGGCACACTCTGGCCTTGGACTTCTGTCCCAGCTCCAGTCCTCTTCCTGGGAGGCACAGATAATAAGTGGTTCCATGTGGTAGGGGTCTAGTTGGTGCTCTAAAGTGGCCTTTATTTCACAGATGCAGAAACTAGATTCCTGGGAGGCGAAATTATCTAACTCACAGGCTCAGCCAGAAGTTAGCAAATAACTTCATTCCCAGGTCCTTCTCAGGCCTTTCTGGGCTCCAGCTTCATTGTTATCAGCCGTCTTTAATTTGATAATGTTTTCCATTTATAATGTGTTTGTGTGTGTGTGTGTATGTGTGTGTGTGTGTGTGTGTGTGTGTGTGTGTTCACATGTGCCTATAGGTCCATATGGTCAGATGTGTGTATGTGTATACATAAAGGCCAGAAGTCAACATCAAGTATTCTTCAATCCTGGTCCACCTTAATTTTATTTATTTATTTATTTATTTATTTATTTATTTTGAGGCAGGGTAATTGGCTGAACCTGGAGCTCACCAATTCAGCGAAACTGCTTGGCCAGTGAGCTCTGTCCTGGCTTTCTTTTGTCTGAGGACAGAAGTTAAATGACATTCATTCAACAAGAGGTGAGTTTACTCTGTTCTCACTTTGTACTGGCTAGATTCTTATGTCAACTTGATACAGGCTTGAGTCTTTGGGAAGAGAGAGAACACCAGTTGAGGAAATGCACCCACCAGGTTGACCTGTATATGAGCTTGTGAGATACTATCTTAACTAGTGATTGATGTGAGAGGAACCAGGCCATTGTGAGTAGTGCCATTCCTGACAGGTAGTTCTGAGGTCTATAAGAAAGCAGGCTGACAAGCCATAGGGAACAAGCCAGTAAGCAGTGCTCCTGCAGAGTCTAGGCATCAGCTCTTGCCTCCGGGTTCTGTACTGCTTGAGTTTCTACTCTGACCTCCTTCAGTGATGTACTATGATGTGAAACTGTGAGTGAAGTAAGGCCTTTCCTTCCCAGGTTGCTTTTGGTCATGGTGTTTGATCATAACAATAGAAACCCTAACTAACTAAGATCCATTGAAGTTGCAAGACCATTCCCTGGTGCCCCACTTCATTCCTGCTTAGCTCTTTTGCCTCACCCCTCAGCCCATCCATAGGAACCATGGAATACTCCAACGCAGTGAGGTATAGCACAGGATCATAATATATCCTATCAACACAAAAACAGAGCACAGGCTTGTGGGAAGTTTTTATAACCTATCTAAATTGTATTATATTTCTACCTATTCATGACCCAGCCACCCCTTGTTTATTTGAAATGACACAAACTTTCAGACAATGTAGAGGGTTGGAGTAAGTGTCAGAGCACAGCTTCGTGCTTAGCAGGAGGCTTGGCTGCCAGAAGACTAAGCTATCTTGGAACCCAGTGCTGTTATCTTCCAATGATCTCATGTGCCTGGTCTCCTTCAATGACTTCAGCTTTGAATGTCCTTGTCTCCTGGGATTTCTGGCAGATTGACAAGCATCAAGTTTAGCTGCCATGCACCATACAGTGTTCCCATGATAAGGCAGCACTGAAGCTCTGCTGACTGTGTCAGATCATTGGACTGAAGGAGGCAAGATAACTGCCATGCTTGAGTTCTTCTTTGTTCTAAGTTGTTTTCAGACCTCTCGTGATGTTGTGGCTCTCAGCTGGAGGACTTCAAACACTAAACATTGCTGCTCATAGTTCTGCCTTTCTCTTGTGCCTCCCTAAGCCTGACGTGGGTGAAGATGGTGCCCGAATGACTCATCCTGGTGTTGAATAGTTTGCATGCTTAGGGATCAGTGGTGGGCTCCATGCTCAGCACCTGCCTGCTCAGCACCTACACTGGGCAATCTTGGATAAGTTTCGGTGCTTCTCTGTACCTAATAGCTCTAAGAGCAGGACATTGAATTAAGAGATCTCTGAGGTATCTCTATAGCCCCTATGCCCTTCTCCACAGAGGCCTTCCTGAAGAAGCCTTCTGTGCTGCTCGACCTGCAAATCTCAAGATTTGCCCTCATACCAGGTTCCCCTTTCCCCAGTCTCACACTTCTCCTTTACTAAAGCTGAAAGGGCAAAAACAAAGACAATGAAACCGAGGTAAAGAGCCAATCAGTCACCAATTCCCCCACTCCACACGCAGAAAATTATCACCAGCTGTTGCCCAATTAAATGCAACAATGGAACAGGGCACCAGAGCTCACAGGAGACCACAGTGTACAATGTGTGCCCAGCCGAGCCACTTGCAAAAAGCCCAGAGGATGTCAGCATCAAAGCGTGCTTTCCCATAAGGTAGAGTTGTGTTTTTGCTAGAAGCATTTAAACTTGCTAATTTAAGCAAAGGTTTGGTAACCAGGAAGGAGGCCTGTTGTAAACTGTATATCAAGTCCCATGCATGCTATGCTCTAGGGATCTGCAGATGATAGTCTGAAGTTGGTTTTCATGATGAGGGACTAAAGCTTTGAACAGGCTCTCATTAGTGCTCAGTTGGATAAGCAGGTGAATAGTGGACTATTAGGTATGTCCACTCCGATCTGTTGACTGTGAATCTTTCATCTGTCAGACAGACTTTCCAAGACTGTAAGTAAATGAGACAGGATTCCATCATAAGAAAATTCAAAAGTCCAGCATGACTGACAGGTGGAACCTGGGACATTTTTCATGTAAAGGCTAGCTAGATTTGTTTGTTTGTATCTGAGATAAGCAAATTAAAAAGAGAAGGCATTTCTTTTGCCTTCTGATTTCAGAGGTTTCAGTCCATGGTTAGTCCTGGTGCTTTGTGAAGGGACCTATACACTGTGTAAGGGGGAGGCTCCATTCTGCACCCCTGATTAGGCATGGATGACACCTAAACACTAATTTCTAAGCACAAACCAAAGGCAAAGAGATCCTTTACTTATCTATTTACTATTTTATTTTTATTACTTATTTATTTATTTATTTTTGGTTTTATGAGACAGGGTTTCTCTGTATAGCCCTGGCTGTCCTGGAACTCACTTTGTAGACAAGGCTGGCCTCGAACTCAGAAATCTGCTTGCCTCTGCCTCCCAAGTGCTGGGATTAAAGGTGTGTGCCATCCTTTATTAAGCAAGGCAAAGAGACAAGATAGTTTTGAAAGTGCTAATTTTTAAGAGGAAAAAAGGGGAGGTCTGTGTTTGAATGAGCTAGGGCATGTTGGCAAGTTCTGATTGGGTATTTTAATTAGGTTAGTCAAAATAATACATTTTGATTACTGAACCTTAGTGTTTTGATAGTTGGATCCTGATGACTAGTGTCAGGAATGAGTCAGAAGCCAAATAAGGGACTAGACTTTCGTGTCAAGCTTTAGGAATGCAATCTAACAGTTTAGCAAGGGGGAGAAAGGGAAAAGGTAAAATGAATTGGTACCATGCTTGCTCTGGTTGGACATGCCAGAGCTCTTCACTTTGTGCCTGTAGTGGCAGAAACCAATTCATCTCATGATGGCTGAAAACAAAAGAGAGAAATAAGAAGTGTCTGGGAGTCAATATCCATTTCAAGGTCACAATACCTCCCAGTGACCCAACTCCACCCACTAGGTACCTTTATAGGCATTTACTTCTTTAGGTTAGGAATTTTTCTTCTATGATTTTGTTAAAAATATTTTCTGCATCTTCAAGCTAGGATTCTTCTTCTTCTATTTCTTCTAGACATTTTGTGTGAGGAATGTTTTAGATTTAACATTCCTTTGAATGATATACCTATTTCTTCTATTGTATCTTCAGCGCCTGAGATTCTCTCTTCTATCTCTTGTATTCTGTTAGTGATGCTTATATCTATAGTTCCTCTTCACTTACATAGAATTTCCACTTCTACAACTGCCTCAGTTTGTGTTTCCTTTATTGCTTATATTTCCATTTTCAAATTTTAAACAGTTTTGTTTGTTCCCTTCGACTATTTGTTTCATTATGCTTTCTTTTCTTGGATTTCTTTAAGGGATTAATTCATACCTTCAATTGTTTGTTTGGGTTTTCCTGGATTTCTTTAAAGGGCATATTCATTTCCTCTTTAAGAAGCTCTATCATCTTCATAAGGTTGGTTTCAATGTCATTTTCCTGTGCTTCAGTTGTGTTAGAATATTTGGGGCTTGCTATAGTAGGATAGCTGGGACCTGGTGATGACATATTGCCCTGGATATTGTTGATTTTTTTTTCTAACACTGGTAACTAGGTATCTGGCTTTCGGATGATTATAGTCTAGGTGACGATTTCTGAGTTTGTCTTGTTGGGTGGGTGTTTTGTTCCTTGGTTTCTATTTCCTCTTTGGTCTTCTAGTCATGTGGCCTGGAATTCTGGAAGCCAATGTGACCTCTGGTCCAGCAGGGAAACTTTGTTCAAGTTTAGGGCTGGACTTCTGGTGTCTTGAATGCACTTTGGTCTAGGAAGGGTATCAATCTGAGTTGAAGGGGTAACATGGTGATGAGGAGGAGAGTAGGCACTGGCAATCGTGTCTGTCTATGGGTGGGCTGCCCATCTGGAGTTCTGGAGGCTCATGTGCATCTCTGGTCCATCAGGAAGTCTTTGCCCCAAGGTGGGGGCTAGAGTTCACCTATCTGTTCTTTTGACTTGTATGGTCTGTTTTTCTGGCTAGCATGGCCTACACCTGTTCCTCAGACTTGTATGGCCTATATTTATCTTCCTTACTGGTATGGCTTGCACCTGAGCAGCAGATATCTGCCTGAGGTACAGGTTGGGTATTGGGTATTGGAACCAAGGCTATGTATGGGAAGGTAACAAAGACAGGTAGATCTCTTACCTGTTTTTCTGGCTTCATTTTACATTTCTAATCCTGGAAGCATCTGGATTTCCAAACTAGCAAGAGACAGGACAAGGCTTACACACTTTTTTTGTAGCTGGGCAGCCAGATAGAGAAGCCATCCCTGAACATAGAACTGACCTTCTCAAGAGTCTACCATCTTCAGATGGAGAAAGGCTCACCTCCAGTACTTTATTTTTAACCATATCTCTGACTTTTGTTTCCTATAAAGCCCCAATTACCTGTTGCTGATTGAATTAATATTACCCACGGATCCTCTGTTATAAAATACCCCCACTAAACCCACCATAACCCACCATTATTGCTCAGATGACAAACCCAAGGAAGTTAGCACATCAGGAAATCAATTCAGTTCATCATAACCATCTTTTAAAAAGTAAACAGGATGTATGATCTAGAACATATGAGACTCTACTATTTATGATATGGATTCTTAAACAGGGGTATCTTTCCTCCTAAGTAACATTGCATGTGCTGATAGTATTGTTAGCTGTCATAGCTGGAGTTGGGAGAAAAAAAACAGAGGTCAAAGATGTGGCTGACTATCTCACTGTGCACAAAACAGACAAGCCTTTCCTCAAAGAATTAACCAGCCAAGATCAACTTAGGCAGAGAAACCATGGTCTATGGGAAGGTTGTGTGCTTCCTAAGACTTTTCTTCTGAGATACATGTGTGTACATTTTTTCTTTAAAAAATATTTTAAATAGATTTTTATTATGTGTGTAGCTCTGAAAATATTTTACAAAATCTGTAAATGTAAAATGTACACAGATAGTTTCTCTTTCCAGAACAGTCTTCCCACATGAAGACAGATTCTACAGAGGGGTACAATGAGGACCCAGTCTAATGTTTGGGCTACATCCTGATGAGGCCAGGATGGTCAGGTGTCCTTGAGTTTTGCTTCTATAGCTCCAGAGAGCTCTTAGTGAATATGCCAGGACTTATTCTTGCATGGTGCTCAACACCTATCTGAGGGCAAGGACGCAACAAATATATTCCAGGATTGCTTTTACCACTGTATCTTCAGTACATCACATCCAAGAGTCAATACTCTGATGAAAAGGGCCAAAACTCTAGAGTTAGAGCAATCTAGACTTGATCTTTAAATGCTGACCACTGTGGCTAGATAAATTCACCTGTCTCAAGTGTTACAGCTCATTCATCAGTAAATTAATGATAAGAATGCCTAACCTAGCTGGGGGTGGTGAGTCACACCTTTAATTCCAGTACTTGGGAAGCAGAGACAGGTGGATGCCTGTGAGTTTGAGGTCAGCCTGATCTACACAGCAAATTCCACTTCAGCCAATGTTGTATTGTAAGACCTTGTTTGTTTGTTTGTTTGTTTGTTTGTTTGTTTGTTTTAAAGCCTAATCATACAGGACGAGGAGGCTCTCTTAAGTAACTCACATGACATAGAAATATATTTGCATCATCTCAGAAGCCATATGGAATCAAAAAATACTTTGTGGACTTGGAAGAATTGAGCTGGGATTGATCTTGGAAGCCTTCTTTCTGAGGACTGGCTCTCATAGCATCTGAAGGCGTTACACAAGTTGCCTATGGAGAAATCCAATCAATATTACTACCCATCTATAAAGTAGATGAACCACAATTACTGGCCAGCAAGATGTTCCCCACAGGAGCAATAGTGGCACTTATATTTTGAAGGTAACCAACTGCTGTATGACTGGGAATTAAGGCCCTTAAACAGGAGGGAAACCACGACCTGTACTATAACTACCCAACTAGCCTTGTTATGCAATGAAGAGCCTACTACTATCATCTTCCTAAACCAGTATAACTGCCACTGAATTCTAAGAAGTGTAGCCATCACCGTTCATCAAAGAATTTTCCCTCAACAGCAGATGAACATTACTACAGAAATCCATACTGGGTCAAAATAAAGAGAACCAATCATCAGATGCTAAAGTCCTGTATACAACATCTAAGGCTCAGGGAATATCACTAAAAAGGCAACAGAGAGACTATGAAATCCAGAGGACCAGACATGTGCTGTGAGATTGCATCTTCAGTTGATGACACCCATGAAATCCCAATAGCATGCTCGCTCACCTAAACACAGCCTGCACAATGACAATACAAATTGACATGCCAGTGTGGATGGAAGAAATCTCCATCCTCATTCTAGATGGAGTGCTACAGATCATCAGTGGATACTGAGAGGAGAGAATCAAACTTTTCCAGGGACAAAGCTCCTGATAGGTTATCCAATTTACAGCCCATGCTTGGGGAACCATCTCCCTAAACAGTAGCCTGACTTGAAGATTTTGGCCTCTACAGGCATGGGTCTATTCTGGTCCAGTCCACTTCTCTTCAGCAAGGATGCTCACAAGTTAAGCATGTTCAGTCTTTGAACTTCCCCCAGCACATGAAGACTAAACTTCTTTGTATGTAAAACCCACTTCTTTCAGTCTTGTAGCCACATTCCCTTATAGTCGTCCCCCGTTTTCCTTTACCATATGTGGTTTAAGGAAGCTAACTCTGTGCAAGTAGATAAGGCAGATGGAGCATATTCCCTATGTGTCCCACCACCTTCTCCTTCTGCCCCCATCCCATTCACCACCCTCTGTCCCCCAGAAAGTTTCACTTTGGCTTTCATGTCATCAGTACATATATGGCTTTATGAATCTGTAAAGTACAGAACCCACAGATGAAAGAAAACAAGACTTCCTGAACTCAGTGTGATGGTCTCTAATTGTGTCCAGTTCCCTACAAACATGACTTCACTCTTCTTTATGGTTGAGAAACATTTCGTTATAAGCATATACCACATTTTCTTTACCCATTCCTCTCTCGTTGGATATGTGAAAGAAATCTTCCCTCTGCCTGGAATGCCCTTCTTCTTTCCCCAATGCAGTAAGTAACACCCACCTCTCCATTCCACTTTATCAGTTTCTTTCCCAACATATTTTATTCATACTTCTCTGAAAAGTAAAAATCTCTGGCTTGTATAAGCCCATCATCATCTTCCTATCCTCCTTAAAAAAAAACCAAAAAAAAAAAAAAACAAAAAACAAAAAACAGGCTTCACTGTGTTCACTGTGACTTCAACCTATTCTACACTTTTGGAGCTGTCATCTCCCTGCAAGGAGACAGAGACTGAGGCTCTGAACTCCAAAAGGACCAGCTCCCTGTTTGGTTCAACACACTGTCCCAGGATACAGCCATCTCTACTTCCAGTCACTTGCTTGAAACCTGTATCCCTACCTATTCCTGAGCTCCATAAAGACCATACCGATCAGTCAGATTATGCATGTATTCAGGAGCAAATAAATACATTCATGTACAGTGAGTTTCTACCTGGGTGTTATAGTAATGCTTTTAATCTCAGCACACAGGAGATAGGTGGGTGGTTTTCTATGAGTTTGGGTTCAGCCAGGTCTACACAGCCTCAAAATGAAAACTAAAATTAACATTTTTTAAAGAATGTCTCAAGACAGCTGAACATAGAGCCCAGCTCATGACAGATACTAGAGACACCTAACTTCGTACAACATAGGAACACAGAGCCCTACATCAGCCTGGTTCAGTCCTAGCTGAGTATCCTTTGCCTTGTCCAGATAGGGCCCTTCAAGGGCTCTTGACTAAGTAGTTGAGACTTGCTGGAGGCCTTGAATCTCAAACAGTGCAGTGTGGTTTGGCTGAAGCGCTAGTTTGCTGAGAATTTCTCCTTCACAAACAGCACACGTCCCAGGATGAACCTGGGAGGCTGACAGCAAGACAGAGGGCCTGGACTTCTTAAAGCTAGTCACTGCTCCTGGCACTTCCAAGGCACCTGCCAGAAACAATACAGGGCTCCTACTTTGATATAAACACCACTGTGCAAAAGTAAATGGTTATTGACCATAAGAGATGCAAATCAGGTTGTTAGGGGACATCTCAGGACATCCTTGTCTGGTCCATATTTATCCTGCCAACCCTAACATTAGCAACATGCAACCACTGCCTCTTTTTTGCTTTTGGAGTTAGCTGGTAGAGATTCCTTTCTATTAAAACAAAAATATTCTAGGCTGATGTTTGTTTTTGTAGTTGTTTTTGATTTGGAGTTTGTGTTTGTTTGTTTGTTTGTTTGTTTGTTTGTTTGTTTGTTTAAGAGAGGGTCTCTCTGCAGTCCAGAATATCCTGGAGCTTCCTCGTGATGTATATCTCAAGCTGGCCTCAAATTCATGGCATTCCTCTTGCTTCAGCCTCCCCAGTGCCGAGATTGCAGACCTAAGTCACCATGAGCACACACACAAAAAAATACTTTTATAAGTTGTTTTACATGACATGATTTTTTTCAGCCCTCTATAAGAAGTGGTGTATTAATCCAAACATTGCACACGATATAATGATGGATATGTAAGTAATATTTCCTCTCCTCAGGCATCATTTTTACAAGTCAGGAAGCTTCCATCTTTCTAGTGATTTAAAAAGGACTCTCCATAGGTTCATGCCTGCGTTCCACAGAACACATTCCTCCAATGTCCAGCCCTTTCTCTTCCATCTTCTGTACCTCTAGGGAGACTTTTCTTCCCTCTGTGAGATCCTTAGAGTATTGTTTATCAATATGGCTCTTGTGGTTCTTATCTTCAAGTAGAGAACAAACTCCACACTGAAATTAATCTGGGGATTCAAGGCCCATGAGAATGGACAGAGTGATGGAGCTGTCTTCATGCTTTGCTTGCCCCCAGCCTTTCCTGCACAGGCTGGATGGAAGGAAGCCTTTTCTTTCTAACATCTCTACCTAAAGAATATACTTTGAATAACAAGGTCACAGGTACCATAACCCCAGCTTTTGACTGTTCCCAGACCAGAGATCTAGGCTGGGTCTCTGTGTTATCTACTTTGTGGTGTTGTTTTATTTATAGACTTGAAAAAAAATTTAAAAGGCACTCTCCACTCATCGTTCTCATAGCTGAGGACTAGTTCAGTCATAAGCAGGGACAGCTTGTCCACTGTGCTAAACTGAACCCAGTAAACCCTTACTTGAGTTTCTTTGAATTTCTTTTGGTGGTTTTCACCCTGTCCTTTCTGCTAGTACATAGTGAATAGACATTTTCCTGAGAGCATCTCCTCACCAATCCCAAGGTAAGAGCTGAACAATGAGCATTAGTATAATATGCCAAATAACGTTTTGGTCACTTGCTTTCCATCTAGCATGTGTTTATAACCAAAACAACCCTAGGGTGAACACCTTAGATAGTAGCTGTATTTGTTTGTTTTTATTAAACTGTGACCAAATTCCTGGCAGAAGCAACTCAAGGAGAGAAAGATTTATATGGACTATAAAGGAATGACGGCAGGTTGTGGGATCACAAGGTGGCTGTTTGCTGGGTGGTGTTGAGTTGGCCTGTGATCCATAAGCTCTGTCCTCAGCCCCCCACTTTCTCTAACAAGGCTCCACCTTCTAAGGGTTCTATAGCTTCCCAAACATCACAATTTGCTGATAACCTCCTGTTCATATAACCCACAGGAATAAATACAGGTTCTCTGACCATAGATGGATTCCCAGCCCTTTCACGAGAGGTGATGGCATTGGGCCATGGCTGACTTTAAATGTCTTTCTAGAAGAAATAGTACACAGGACAAAGGTGAGTCACCAGGGTCATCCTCGGCTATTAGTAGTCTTCACAGAACTCTATCTAATCAAAGGCTATAGAATCAAAACCACACGGGTTTATCCTGCTTCCCTCACAACACCATTTGTGTGATATTAAACAAGTTAACATATGCATTTAAACCTCAGGTTTTTTAAACCCAGTTGTGGCAGATCACATGATATACTGTGTTGATAGATGGAACCACAGAGACGAGAAGAAAAAGTGCCAAGATGCACTGTGCTTTCCATATTTGCCCCCTTGGGGCATGGGATGATCCTTCTACCCAGGATGTAGAGCCAAATGAGTCCTAGCCCTCTGTCAACTTCTAAGACAGATACATTTAAGAGCAGAATACAGACTAAGACAAATGTGTGGGTATGGATCTGGATGAATACCAGGTGAGGATGAGATATCTAGCCAGTGAGACTGCACAGCAGCATGGAGCCAGATTCCTGAGAGAGAAACCGTCTAACACTCTGGAGCATGGGTGGAAAGGACTTGAGCAGAGAAAGCAGCCAGGGAAAAGACACAGAGGCTGAGAACAGAGCTGCTGGGGATGGATGGAGGAGAGGGGAGGCTGTATGAGCTTAGACCAGAATAAGGGGATGGAAGAACCAAGGCTGGGGCCACACATGAACATAGTGTGATGAGAATGTGGGATACCTCTCTGTGAACACAGGGCAGATGCCCATCCCCAAAGATGACCCTATCCCCATCAGGTCCTCCTTCTACATGCTCTTACACCTCTGAGCTTCCTCCTCACCTAACATGGAAGCCACAGAACACAGCAGAAATCCTAGCCAGTGGATCTATGATTTGCCTTCATTTTTAGCACATGATCCACTGGGGTGAGCCTGGACCCTCCTAAGGCATCCCAGCCACCTCATAGCCTTGTCCTACAGTGTGGGGGAACACTGATTATGTGCCTGCCTGGCAAGCTCAGCCTCCATACCTAGATGGAAATAAATCCGTTTACAGCTGAGAGTAGTCATGTTGAAGTACTTTGGTTTTCCCCATCAAGGGCCTCTCAGACAGCATCTCCTTCTGTTGCATTCTGTATTTCTGAACTGCATTAAGAGTACCCATGGTTCAAGCTTTCTGCAAGACACATTCTGGTCACCCCTTGCACATGTGTATTTGTTTAAACCTAGCTATGTCTGAAGAGGTGGAAAGAAAGCTAGCCAATACCCTGGACTTGCTTGCTGATGCTAACAGACAGGGATAAGCCCCTTTACACAGGCAATGTCCTGGGAAGAGCAGTTAATTTCTCACTTCGAATGACACCAGGGAGATACAGAATTTCAACAAGTAGGCCATCTCTACTAGTTTTCCTGGGACTTAGTGTTTTGTTTTATGTTTTTTGTTTTTTGTTTTTGTTCAATTACAAAACATTGTACAGATCTATACCATCCAGAAAGCCCATTGGCCAGGCCACTCTTTGTTGGAAACTCCCCTTGAGATGAACTTCGTCTCACCCAATCACATTTCACTTCGGCGTCTGCTAGCATATGCCACAGGCGCCCACCCACAGCAATAAACCCCAGAGCCTCAGAGACACACAGCATCTCTCTGAGTGCAGAAAGGAACCTGGGGTATGAGGTATTAATAGCACCCTTCTGGGGTCCCTGTAGATTGTAATAAATGCCCCTGCCATTTGTTTACTGTCTCCAGACAGTGAGGAACATTCAGATAAATGAACTTGGCGCCTGTATGATTTATGAACCCCTTCTGTGTTTAGCAATGTTTAATCAGGAAGTTAGCATATTATGGTGTAAAATCCTTTACACGCATGTACAAACTGAGGGCTGCCATTAACACTCTGGCAGGCTCAGGGGTCAAGGAGCACCCCAGACTCTAGAGCACCAATCCAAAGGTAATAGCAGAAGAAGCCACACATGGCTGCAAACCACAGAAGCTAAGGCTGGAGTCACCTCCCCTCCCCCTTGTTTCTTTTATTTACTTTTTCTCCCCTCTTTAAGTTTCTCCTTTGGGATAGGCAGTGTGATAAGCAATAACACAACACACATACTGTGGTCAAATCTGGGACCCACCAGAGAGCGAGGGATTAGAAGAAGGTAAACCGGGGTCAGCAGAGGTGGCGGAGGTTAGTGTGTTTGGACAAGGCCAGGAGCCTGTGGGGGAAGCAGCATGAGCTATCCCACCTGGAAGAGGAGACAGGGCTCCAGCCCCAGTGCCATAAGCCTGGCTCCAGGAAGTCTAGCCAACATCTGGAATGGATATCAGGAGACACAGGAGGCCTTGCTGGCTGGCCTAGCTACCTTTGTACTTTCGTTGCAAATTGAAAAGCAAAACAGACATCAAGGATATATTTATATAACTGTCTTCAAGTTGCATTTTCTACTCCCATCTGCTGCACATGATAAGTTTCAAGTGTTTTCTAATAAAGGGGAGGGGGCACGGGTGGATTAGGAGGAAGACTTTGTGCGTAACTGCCTGAATGCCTGCTCCTTATTTGGTGTGGGGACTGATCTTGGCTTAAGCTTCATTTAAAGACAGTAAAACACTCTCCATCTAAAAGCACTGCTCTTAAAAGAAGTTCTGATATTTTGCATGTCATGTTTATTCAAAAATTTGTGTTGGATCACATTAAAGAAAGGACAGACTATCTTCTTAGACCTTTCAACTGCTTCCATTGGTAGGGAGAGGAGAAGCAGCACATATTTTTGTTGTTAAGTCTTTGGAGAGAGATGTGGAGATGTGGAGGCGTGAGATGGCAGAATGAGATATTTAGAGAAAGAAATACAACACAAGATAGAAATACATCAGGCCAAACCAAGATCATTTAAGTTTGTCTACATTTAGGTAAGTGCGCGAATCCAGATGTGACTGTCCTGATTAGTCATGGACAAAGCTGGAGTCACTGTCAGCCAAGTTCACTGCAGAACTGAACACTTGAGTTACCGGCCAGGACTGAAATTAGTCTTTTCTTCTTTCATTTTTCAAACTAATAAGAAAAGGGAAGTAAGGACTTGGATGGGGGAAACCTGTGATTTTTCCTTCTATGGTGGAGCCATGCATCCACACTCAAAGAGAATCATAGACTAATAATCATAGATGGGAAGATGGCTTAGTTGGTAAAGTACTAGTGGCCATTTGAATATAATTCATCCCCTGCACTGACATAAATACAGACATGGGAGTGTATGCCTATGATCACAATCCTGGGCACAATCCAGATGCAAGAAGATCCTTAGGGCCAGGCAGCACAGCTAAACTGTTGAGCTCCATCTGCAGTGAGAGACCCTGCAACCAAGGAAGAACAGATGATGTCACTGACTCAGGACACACACACACACATGCACCCCATACACTTGAATGTGTGTGTGTGTGTGTGTGTGTGTGTGTGTGTGTGTGTGTGTCTGAGAGAGAGAGAGAGAGAGAGAGAGAGAGAGAGAGAGAGAGAGTAGGACCACTACCCTGGATAATTGAGAATTTGTCAAAACATAGCTCTTAACCAAAGATCTAGACATGTGGAGTTACAGTGTTCTCTGTGCCTCCTGGTTAGTCCTTTATTCCCTCTGAGGACAGTCTATCTTGAGAAGAAGCAGAGTGTTCAGGACATTTATTGATCAGTCCCCAAGATGTTTCCTTCTGGTCTTATTTTTGGCATCAAAATGAAGATGAGCTATGCTGATCCAGAAACACCATGGTCCCTATTAACATGCTGGACACAGAATGGGCCAGGAACACGCACTAGAGTTCTCAGAACACAGCTGGCCACAGCCCCAGACAGGGGTGGAAAGATCAAGGCCTTGAAACAAGATAGATGGAGGTCATCTCTGGTCTCCACCACTTACTGCCCTGAGAGCTACATAAGTTTTTTAATTTTTGATGACCTCATCTGAAAATTAAGCTCAATAATAAGGAGGCCATGGTGTTAACATGTGTATAATGTTAATTGTGCCCTTCTGGGCAGACTTCATATATGATATATAATTTCCCTATGGTCCCTCCTCTAGTTAAGTGAGTTATATATGCACCCCCTACCTACCCCATGTGGACATCTACACATACCCTCAGCAACTGTCCCCTTCAGAGGACTTTTCATCAAAACTTGATACACACAAGTCACTCCAAGCTAGCATGGTCTGTGTTGCTCTTACTTGGAGCAGTCCTCTCATCTGGAGGAAGTAGTCACTGAGTTTTTCCCACACCTGTTATGTAGCCTATGTTTTAGGAGTCTTTCTCATTTGACTGAAGTGGGTACATTTTCCTTCTATATGGGAACAGGACATCTGGACTCCTGCACCAAATACCCCTCTTTCTCTACACCCCCTCCACATTTGTTGTCATATGTTACAGCCCTCACCTGGGCAGTTAAGACCTGATGGCAGACTGAAGGTAGCACCTGAAGTAAAGACCAAAGTCTATAGGAACAATGTATAGCCTACCAACCGAAGAGGCCAAGCTACATGTTAGCACAGCATGTCTAAATGTGGGAACTGCTATTTTTGGGTCTCATAGAATATTTTACTGAAATAATGTGTGCTTTAACTAAAACCATGAGCTGCATTCCTCTGAGCTAGAGTATGGAATGCTGTGCCTCAGCTTCTCACTATAATAAGAAAGGAAGCGCTGAGTCTCAGAGACAGGGCTGTCTGTCCAGAGTTCTCTTCTCTGCAATGCAAACCTCAGAGTCTAACAAAGCCAGTGGCTTCAGAGAGATCACTGGAGTCCTGATTTATTCTGAGTCCTCTGCATCTACCCTCTATCCTCAAAAGCCAGGACTGGCTGGGACAGAGGGAGACCGTTCAAGATTCAACTCCAACCTCTCCATGGAAACTAAACAGAGACTCCAGCAGGAGACAATGGGTTGACTGAGTTTCCTTTATCAAAGTAGAAAGGGAACCAAATGGTAAGGAATAGGTATGAGCTAAACATGGTATTACACACTATAATACCAGCATTTGGGAGGCTGAAGCAGAAGCATTTCAGGTTCAAGGTGAGCTGACATGGGGAAGGGGACATAAACAATACATTCCAGTGCCAGTCACCAAGCCAGATCATGTGTTATATGCCATCTGGTCATATAAAGTGCCTCAGCTTCAAAGGTATAATAGAGACCAGAATGGGGCTCTTCTGGCTTTCTGGATTTAGGAGAATTCAGAGAGCTAAAGCATGGAGGCATTTGGGGAGGAACCTGTTCCTTGGTGATTCAAGATTGTGAGTATGCAATGTGATTACAGCCAGTGGTGTGCCAAGAAGCACACAGAAATGTAGCCTCATGAGGTGGCATGTGACCAAAAAGCTTCCACAAACACTCACCTGCTCACCTCAGAAGCCCAAACCCTGCTCACAACTCTAATGGTTTTTGACGATTCCACACATCCTTTAAAAAGATAGTTTTGATTTGTTGAGAACATAATAGAATCAGAAGGCCAAAACAATTGTTTTTTAGGGTTCTAAAAGTTAAAATTATATATTATTCCTAAGAAGCAGGTATACTAAGTCTGTAGCAAAGTAAGAGCATGTTAAATGTATCATGTGTCCACACTCCAACAGGAAGACATTGGCCTGAACAGAGTCCCTTCCCTGAGCCCTACTGACTGAGCCAATATGGTGTGTGACTCACGGTGAAGTTATACTACTCCCATCAGCTCTTCTGACCTTCTGTATAATCAGCAAAGAGGGAGACTAGCCAAGTGCCCTACTGACAAGAAAACCCCTTGGAGCATCCTCCACAGGAAAGAGATTTCACAATGATGTGTCCATCCTGTGTTCTGGTTCCATTTCCTTGACCCTTTTCTGTTGATGAAGGCAAGCTTCTCAGCTTGCTCCTTAGAACACTCCTTCTAGATTCAGAATGGAATGCTGCTTAACGCCAGAATTGCAAATAGATGTCAACTACGATCTGTAACCAATGTTCCTTGTGATTTTTCCCTTTAAATGTCATGTAAATATGTACACACACACATACACACATAACTTTAGACTTGGGGGTCAAGCATGTTTTCCTCACATTTACCACAAATGTCATAACTTTAAAAGAAAAATTAATTTCTTTTTATAAAGTTCATCAAGCACATTGCTGTTTTGTGAATAACGTTGCTTATGGCTCACTAATAAAAAATTCAGTTTTGCCTAATGGCTAAAAGAATGCTGGAAATATTTTGGCCTCTTACCTCAACTGTGTCTGAAGATGTTAGCATCAAGCCTGGAAGATTCTGATCCAAGAATGAATAGTCAAGTTTTCAGTCATTCTGAGCAGTTATGAAAGATTGCAACACAGATGTCAATATTGAATCTGCCTCTCTTCAGTTGCCCAAGGCTCCATGAATCAAAAGATTAAACCAGAAGGTGGGAAATGAAAGGAGTTGTGTGTTCTCTAAAGAAAGAAGCAATGCTGTAGTTCTGTTCATACAAAGGTCAGCAAAAAAAGAGGGAACCAGTGATGGCTGAGAATATAAAGGAAACATAGGAGAATCTCTTAGTAAACTACAGGATATAAATTGTCCCAGCAGAGTTTGAATTTTGAGTCTAAGACCATGACCAAAAGTCATGACCACTTCCTCCTCAGCTACTTCACTTGTGGATCGGGAACCACAGTGGTCACTCCTCCACAGTCAACACTGGGAAGAGGAAACGGTTCAACCTATGTTAAATTCTTAGAGCAGTGTCCAGCACAAAGTTTGATTAATTCATTCTGTAGATGAAATAAAAGGACTGAATGGGATGCTCAACACTTACAGCTGGAGATGCAAAAGCAGAGACCAGCCCAAGTAGCTGTCAGGAGTTTAGGAGGACCTACTTAATGGGTAAGAGTTTCCTTCTTGGGTGATGGAAGCATGCTAGAACTAGACAGGATTTGTTACATAACACTGAATGTGCTGGATACCACTGGACTGTACTCTTTGAAAAGAGTTAAATATTGACTAGGTAAAATGTGCTTCTAGACTCAGCTGTGATAGGATGGCTATGGGGTTCAGGACTAAGGCTGATTTGAATCCATGAAGAGCAATTTGAAGTTATGTGAACATTACTGCAACATTTTCTTAGAAGAAAGGGACTGATATCCATTGAGGAGCTTAAATGGACCTAGAAAAATATGACTTTGTGTGTGTGTGGATGTGTGGCCATGTGTGTGCAGGTGCATGTGAAAGTGGGCTCATATGTACATGTGTGCAAAGAAGTTTCTGTGGAGATCAGAGGTCAATCTCAGGTGTCCTTCCTAGGGTACAATCCACCTTGTTTTTTCAGATAGCTAATTTGAAGTTATATGAACGTTATCAATCCAGAGTGTTTCTTCATCCTGTCCTCTCAGATGATAAACATTTGGCTAGATAGAACATGCTCTTAGACTCAGCTTTGATACAGGATGTCTGTGGAATCCAAAACTGGCTGATCTGAATTCATGAAGAACAATCTGAACAGAACTTTTAGAGGCTCTTCCTCTAGGAAAATCTTCTTCGTAGCCCAAGTAAATAATCCAGAAGGGCATAGAGTCCATCCCTGTATTTGTAGGAGACATGAAAAGTCCTTTCCAGGTCTGGCATCAGAAAGCAGCAGAAACCCAGACCAAAGCCTACTCTAATCTCTTTCCTCAAGCATTTGAGAGAAGCTGCAGATGTGCCTACATCTGGAAGCAAGAAGGGAGCGAGCCCTCAGGTGTAGGGAGTGCGGCAGAGATCCAACTCATCAGCCCCTGCCAGCTTGCAAATGCACTTCTCAGCTCTGAGCCACAGATGAGTTCCTCCACCACCCCTATACAGTGTGTATCCTTCAGTTCATTTTCCAGCACCACTCACCTTCAGGGGCAGCAAGAACCACCGCTGAGCAGGGAAAGCTCTTCCAGGCAACCTGGCCAGGAATGCTCAGAAGGCAGATGCCTCCAGAGCCCAGGCAATGGCTAAAGCACCCTGGCTTCCTTGCTCAACTTTGTCTAATGTCTCTCTCTTTATTTTGGTGCTAGTTTTCAAAACTTGGTTTTGTTGTTACTACATTTGCTAACTCAATAAATATTTACCAAAGACCTTCTGTGCATTCTGTATGGGGAAAAACTATTAGAAGTAGTTAGCAGTCACTTCAAGAGGTTCAGGAGCTACATGTGAAATGATGTTTGTACCTTGAGAGACAAGGCCTGCCCCTCCCAGACTCCTTCAGTTCAAGAGTCACGAAAGATAGAACCCTTCTGAGTCTTGAGATTTACTGTGTGATAAGAATGGTAGTTCCCAAAGGGGTTTCCTACAGAGGCAACCTCCAAAGCTACAGTACTTTAATCATTGTCCCATTGCTAAATTATATTCACCATTTAAGTAGGAAGAAAAATAAGAGTGGAAAAGAAAGTGGAAAGGGAGACAGAGGAAAAGAGGTGAGAGAGAAAAGGAAGAAAATGGAGAACAATATGGGACTTGGTTCCAATTTCATATGAAGAGAGCTTGGTAAGTAGACAGGAAAGAGTGACCTTACTGTAAGGGGTCAATAGAGTCCACAGTGACTGGGGTACTGAGAACCCAGCCAAATACTTCCAAGACACTAAGCTTGTCTTGTGTCCATCTGGGTGTGTTTATAAATAAATTTCACTTTGACTCGTCCTAAGATCATGCCAATCATGTCATTTTCCAACTCATCTTGGAACTGTGCACACTCTAGAATGTGTTCCTCCCAAAGCAGCAAGCCACCCAAATTGTACAGAGTTAGGGAAGAGGGTGGGGCAGCATCCCCAAGGTTAGGATGAAGGGAAAGCCCAGGGGAAGCTCAGTGTCCGTCTACCCACACCAGTCAAGTAATGGTGTCTAATCACTGTTTATCTTCAGCTCTCAGAACCGATCATGGGACCATCTGCCTCTGAAAGGCTAAGCATCAGGCTCATCCAAAGACAATCAAAAGGAAGCCTGCAGCCATCAGCCTTCGACAAGAAAGAAACTGTGGGACTGATCTCTGGCTCTTAGGAGCATGCTTAGCTCCAAGAACCATAATTTGTAGTGTCTTCCTAACAGAAAATTGCATCGCCTCCTGTCATAGTCGTCTGAGATAAAATGCTGCAGGCAAACACTGTTCTTAGGTGATAGCATTTCGGCAGGAGAGGAGAGCTAACTCCCACCAGCAGGCAGCTCACAGAGTTGATATGCTTGGGAGCATGGCAGATTCTTTTTTTAATGAACATTCCTTGAAGGCTAGGAAACTTTAAAAAATACCTGGATAGAGTTAGGAACCTGCACTGTCTCCATCCATATGTCCACTGACCCAAAGCTCGAGCAGAAAGCCTGTTTCTGTCAACCATAGACCTCACTGACACAAATCATAGGTCAAGAAGCCATATGGATCGCCCCATAGAGAAAGTTCTCACTTCAGAAGAACAGTTGTCTGCCGCAGGGATAGAGTAATGCCATTCCTATGAAATCCATAAACTCGAAACAGGGACACAGAACTAGTGGCTGCCAATAACGTTAACTTCATTTATCTATATTTGGCAAAAGCTTCACTGCAGCTGGGCACGAAACGCTGAGCTGGGTAACTGCGGAGGCGTGAGCCCCAAACAGCAATTACTAAGCCGCGCTGCCTTGTGGAAGATTTCACTTTTATTTATTATATTTAAAGCAGCACTCTAGCCCGGTACAGTACAAGCCACATTGTCAGTGTCCACAAGGCCTGCCACTCAGAGTGTCTCTGGCTCAGTTTGTCTGGCAAGGTACATAAAGAGTAACAAAAGTTCTCTCTAGAAGCCACGTGCACACAGCTTTGGTGCCAGCCTCACCATCGGACACACCTCTCTTTTGTCCATAATTAGAAGAAACTATTTTCATGTCCAACCCAAACTTGGCTTCCCATATACGGTTCACAACCCCGATGATGTCTCCCCCTTCCCATTTTTTTTTAATCAGTAAAGATATTGATAATTATAATTGGCAGCGGGAGGAAGAGGGCTATAAATATCTCATCAGCTGCCACCAAGTGGGGAAGTGGGGGAGTAAAAGAGGTGGCTGCCACAGCCCTGAAGGGGGCTGGGTGGGCGAGCTGAGCCTCACAGCCATTGTCTCTCCAGCCAACATCTGTTTCTTATGGTGGGTGATGATTTTCATAGAATCACAGAAATTAGAGCTAGAAAGGACCTATTAGGTCATCTAGCACAGCTCTCTGCCAGTAGAGGAGGATTCTCCTGAGAAGACTATCTCTTTGTTCTTTGAGAAGCGGTGGGGCTCACACTCATGGTCCGCTCCCCAATAGGGAAGGCTGAAAGTGGAGGCAAAATCATTCAGGCATTATTTAAAAGCTACCTCTGTACAAAAGGGGCCTTTTATATGTTTACAGGACATAGCAAGATGGAATGTCTTCAATTTACAGAGCCCAGGACAAATTCTACCTATAACTTTAGATAGAACTCATAAAAAATGCATTTTTCCCTCTTCCTTCAAACAACAAGGTGAAATAAATGGATGGCTATGCAGTTCTTTTTTTTTTTTTTAATTCAGTCCTAAAATGGTTCCCTTAACTTAAGTTCCCTGATGCTTGATAGATCTGTGTGTGTGTGTGTGTGTGTGTGTGTGTGTGTGTGAGAGAGAGAGAGAGAGAGAGAGAGAGAGAGAGAGAGAGAGAGAGAGAACATCTTTCATTTTTCCTAGACAATGACAGGATAGCTCAACTTTGGACTAACTAAATGAATTTCTGTTTCTGATATACTTTGTGTCTGGTGTGGCTTGATGACACTGTACACTCATCCGACCTTAGGATCTACCTCGATCTAGCCACACCACAAGAAATGCACAGTCCTTGGGATGAGTAACTGCTGGGTGGGAGCATGAACGTGAGAAGATCGCCAGTGTATAGCCAATTCCTTATGTTTTCTAATCACTAGCAACCAGATTTTCTGTTTTCTATCTTTGACTCTGTTCTGTTATCGTAGGCAATAACTTATGCCCCAACTTCACACACATCTGTGAATTCCTACCCATTAGAGACAGCCCAATAACAGGTGCCAACTCAAGATCTGGAGTCTGCCTTTCAGTAGGGAATGCTCTGAAATAATAGAAAAATAGAGTTCTCTTTATTATAATATAATGTCCTGCTGTAAGTGAGCTAGGCTCTTGCAGGATGGCCTTGGCAATGCACATTTAAGAAACCATGTGTTTGCCGTTTGGGGGAAAGTTGCTTGTCAACTTCTGAAAGAATTTCATACTACAAAATAAAGGTGGGATCCAATATCACCTGGGATATCAAGCAAGGAGCACCAGTTGAGAGAGATGAGAATGGCTAATCTCATGTTTTCTAGACATGGAATGATATCATCTTAAAGATGGAGTCACACTAGAATCTAAAATATGTTGTTACACAGGTTTATAAAGTACACCTCTGGCAATTTGACTGGAACATTTTTAGAACAGTTTACAACCTTTAATGTCATGTTAATAATCCAAGAGTTGTTTTTACTATTGTTTATTATTAGCATATTAATGATGACAAATCTGAGTTGTCAATTTAACATTTATCAGGGAAGAGGGAAGCTCAATTGAGAAGTTTCCATCACATTGGTCTGTAGACATGTTTGTGGAGCATTTTATTGATTGCTAATTGATGTAGGAGCCCACTGTGGGCAGTTTCATCCCTATGTTACTGTCCCTGGGCTGTATAAGAAAAGTAGCAAAGTAATCCAGAGTCAGCAAGATCACAACCAACACTCCTCCATGGTCTCTGCTTCAGTTCCTGCCTTGGGCTCCTGCCTTGGCTTCCCTTCATAATGGGACTGTTAAGCTGGAATAAGCCCTTTACTCTCCAAGTTACTTCTGGTCATGGTGTTTTTCTCAGCAACAGAAAGAAAACTAGGACACCAAATAAGTTATTACAATCACCAAAAATATATGTAATCAGAATTTGTTTTGAGTTATGAAACCATGATTAAATGGTCTTATTCAACTTATGTAATTTGATGCAATAATCACAGTTATTCCACAATAAACTATGTCTGATTATCTATTATGCACAAAGCACTGAGCATGGACTATGGATGGAAATTTGAGGGTGATAAAAGAATGCATGTGATTCCAACAAGGTTAAGATAGCAAGCTCTGGGAATAAGGGAAGATAGGCAGGGACATGGTCTCACCTTTCAGAAATTCACATACCAGCCATGGTTCTCAACAGTGAGCATGGGAGGATGACTACAGAATGGACAAAAATGAATATGGATAAATATGGGATGTCTTACAATTAGTCATAATATAAGCCAAACTCAGAGGCAGATTACATTCAAGTCTTATCAGAAATACATTCCTAATCTTCAAGCAGGTTTCATCTTAAACCAAAGACTAGCTAAGAATCAAGAAACCCCATTTGTCTCTCCTGTCACATGTTGCTCAAGCCACCTTGGCCATGCCATGACTTCATTTGTTGAGGTCACACAATGCAGTCACTTCACACCTGTGAAGACTGTCTACAGATAAAGACAAATCAGACAACATATCTGACATATACGAACATGTTATGCTGAATTGTTTTCTTCTAAATCAGTAAGTTTAATCAATTTGCTCATTTCTTAGGCACAAAAGTGCATTGCTAAAGGCATTGAGTGATTGTATTTCTAAGGTATTTATCCTTTGAAAATATCATAATGCATACAATATATATTAGTCATCTCTACTCCCACTCCCTCCTTCCAAGTCTCTAGGGTCCTCTCAACTCATCTCCCTCTCAACTTTACACCGCCTTTTCATTTTTAATAACTCACTAAGTCCAATTAGTGATGTCCATATGCCCATGGGGGTGGAGCCCTTCCTCCTCTAGTATGCGGACAACCTACCAATGGCCACCCACCTCAACCAAGAAAAGCAGGTCCACCTCAGCAGCCATGAATTGGCATCCGCTCCCAGGGCATCAGGAGCCCCTGTCTTCTCTGATGAAAGTTTTAAGTGGTTTGATCTTGTATAGGTAAACATAGCTGCTATGATTGCTTTGTGAAAAACCCAAGACATGTGCAGATGTCAGTGCTTCATAGCTCTCCTCCCCATCCTCCAACTCTTGCTTTATTTCTGCCTTGCCTCTCCAGCATGTTATCTGAGCCTTGCAGAGAGAGAAGGCATTGATACAGATGCTCCATTTATGGCTGAGCATTCACGGTCACTTATTCTCAGTAATTTTTTAACAGCTAGGAGTCTGTGCATTAAGAAGCTTCTCTAGGATTTCTGTCTATGCCTGGAGCTGATCCTGTGCCACAGTACTCCATACCCAAATACCACCAGGAGAGAGCTGGTCTTCCAGGAGTGCAGACACACCTGTGAGCACAGGGAAGACCACCACTTCTGCTCTGAGGGACACACCTGGAGCCCTCAGAACATAGGAACCAAGGTTTCCAACTGTTCCCAGGGCTGATCTTGTGCTACAGCACTTTATACCCAGATACCATGGGGAGAGAGCTGATCTCCAAGGAGTGTTAACAAGCCTGTGATCACAAGTAAGACCACCACTTCTGCTTATATTCCTGTCCCAAGAGGGACCCACCCAGAGCCATCAAGACACAGGAACCAAGGAACAGCCTGGGACAAGGTCCTTCCAGTTTCTGTCTGCACCCTAGAGCTGACCCTGTGCCACATCTCTCCATACCCAAATACCTCCCAGAGAAAACTGGTCTCCCAGGAGTACTGGCACACAGGCTTGCAGGAGGTACAAGCCACAATTAGAGACAGCAAGACCAGGTAACACCAGAAATAACAAGATGGTGAGAGGCAAGGACAAAAACATAAGCAACAAAAACCAAGGGTACTTGACATCATCAGAATCTAGTTCTCCTACCACAGTGAGCCCAGGATACCCCAACACAACAGAAAAGAAAGACTGATTTAAAATCACACCTCATGATGATGATGATAGAGGACTTTAAGAAGGTCATAAATAACTCCCTTAAAGAAATGCAGGAGAACACAGGTAGAAGCCCTTAAAGAATTACAGGAAGCCGGGCGTGGTGGCGCACGCCTTTAATCCCAGCACTTGGGAGGCAGAGACAGGCGGATCTCTGAGTTAGAGGCCAGCCAGTTCCAGGACAGCTGGGCTACACAGAGAAACCCTGTCTCGAAAAACCAAAAAAAAAAAAAAAAAAAAAAAAAAGAATTACAGGAAAACACTGCCAAACAGGTGAAGGAATTGAACAAAACTATCCAGGATCTAAAAATGGAAATAGGAACAATAAAGAAATCACAAAGGGAGAAAATCCTGGAGAGAGAAAACCTAGGAAAGAGACCAGGAGTCATAGATGCAAGCATCACCAACAGAATACAAGAGATAGAAAAGAGAATCTCAGGTGCAGAAGATATCATAAAAAGCATTGACACAACAGTCAGAAGAAAATGCAAAAAGCAAAAAGCTACTAACCCAAAACATTCAGGAAATCCAGGACACAATGAGAAGACAAAACCTAAGGATAATAGGAATAGAAGAGAGTGAAGATTCCTAACTTAAGGGGCCATTAAATATCTTCAACAAAATTATAAAGGAAAACTTTCCTAACCTAAAGAAAGAGATACCCATAAACATACAAGAAGCCTACAGAACTCCAAATAGACTGGACCAGAAAAGAAATTCCTCCCATCACATAATAGTCAAACACCAAATGCACAAAACAAAGAAAGAATATTAAAAGCAGTAAGGGAAAAAGGTCAAGTAACATATAAAGGCAGAACTATCAGAATTACACCAGACTTCTCATCAGAGACTATGAAAGCTGGAAGATCCTGGGCAGATGTTATACAGACCCAAAGAGAACACAAATGCCAGCCCAGACTATTATACCCAGAAAAAAAAAAATCTCAATTACCATAGATGTAGAAACCAAGATATTCCATGACAAAACCAAATTTACACAATATCTTTCCACAAATCCAGTCCTGCAAAGGATAATATATGGGAAACACCAACACAAGGAGGGAAACTACACCCTAGAAAAAGCAAGAAAGTAATCTTCTTTCAACAAACCCAAAAGAAGATAATCACACAAACATAAAAAAATAACAGGAAGCAACAATCACTATTGCTTAATATCTCTTAACAACAATGCACTCAATTCCCCAACTAAAAAACACATAAACTAACAGACTGGATGCATAAACAGGACCCAGCATTTTGCTGCATACAGGAAACACACTCAGTGTCAAAGACAGACACTATCTCAAAGAAAGGGGCTAGAAAACAATTTTCCAAGCAAATGGTCCCAAGAAACAAGCTGGAGTAGCCATTCTAATATTGGATAAAATTGACTTTCAACCAAAAGTTATCAAAAAGGATAAGGAAGGACGCTTCATACACATCAAAATCTACCAAGATGAACTCTCACTTCTGAACATCTATGCTCCCAATGCAAGGGCACCCACATTCATAAAACAAACTTTGCAGAAGCTCAAATCACACATTGCACTGCACACAATAATAGTGGGAGACTTCAACACCCCACTCTCAACAATGGACAGATCATGGAAACACAACTAGACTGAGACACAGTGAAACTAACAGAAATTATAGACCAAATGGGTTTAACAAATACTTATAGACCATTTCATCCTAAAGCAAAAGAATATACCTTCTTCTTTCTTAGCACCTCATGGTACCTTCTCTAAAATTGACTATATAATTGGCCACAAAACAGGCCTCAACAGATACAAAAAGATTGAAATTATTCCATGCATCCTATCAGATCTCCACAGACTAAGGTTAGTCTTCAATAGCAACAAAAACAACAGAAAGCCACATGCACATGAAAGCTGAACAACACCCTACTCGATGGTCAAGGAAGGAAGAAATAAAGAAAGAAATTAAAGACTTTTGAATTTAATGAAAATGAAAGCACAACATACCCAAACTTATGGGACACAATGAAATCAGTGCTAAGAGGAAAACTCTGAGTGCCTCTGGAGAGAGCATACACTAGCAGCTTAACAGAACACCTGAAAGCTCTAGAACAAAAAGAAGCAAATACACCCAAGAGGAGTAGGCAGCAGGAAATAAACTCAGAGCTGAAATCAACCAAGTAGAAACAAAAGGAATTATACAAATAATCAACAAAACCAAGAGTTGGTTCTTTGAGAAAATCAACAAGACAGATAAATTCTTAGCCAGACTGACCAGAGGGCACAGAGACAGAATCCAAATTAACAAAATCAGAAATGAAAATGGAGATATAACAACAGAAACTGAGGAAATTTAAAAAATCATCAGGTCCTACTACAAAAGCCCATATTCAACAAAACTGGAAAATCTGGATGAAGTGGACAATTTTCTAGACAGATACCAAATACCAAAGCTAAATCAGGATCAGATAAACCATCCAAACAGTCCCATAACCCCTAAAGAAATAGAAGCAGTCATTAAAAGTCTCCCAACCAAGAAAAGCCCAGGACCAAATGGTTTTGGTGCAGAATTCAATCAGACCTTCAAAGAAGACCTAATACCAATACTCTTCAAACTATGCCACAAAATAGAAACAGAAGGAACACTACCCAATTCATTCTATGAAGCCTCAGTTACACTGAGTATTCTCCCTTGGAGATGGAATGGTTTCTGTCTAATCAGGAACTTGTCACAATTTCCTTTCATAGAGGGCTTCATAAGAGATTTTTTTCTACTATTATATTTAATGTCCCAAATAGATTTTTAAAACTAGCTGAGTACATATTACTTTTAGCTTCAGAAGATATCATGTATATTTTTAGAGGCATTTAACTATTATAAATAATTTTGAGGACTTAAAAATGTCAATACTAAATTGTATATTTTTAAATAAATTTTATTAATTTAAGAAGGAAGGAAGGAAGGAAGGAAGGAAGGAAGGAAGGAAGGAAGGAAGGAAGGAAGGAAAGAAGGGAGGGAAGGGAGGGAAGGAAGGAAGGAAGGAAGGAAGGAAGGAAGGAAGGAAGGAAGGAAGGAAGGAAGGAAGGAAGGAAGGAAGAAAAGACAGAAACTTCTCTGCCCACAGTTGAAACCTGCACAAACCTGCTGCTGCTGGAACCTAAGTCTAAGCTTTTTGTACCCTCAGGCTTTGTTTGTTCCATTAATATGTAGTAAGTACTTAGTGTATACTGAACCTAGTCATATCATTTCAAGAATTACAAAACATCCCCAGACCAAGCACAATCTACAAAGGGCTTATACCTTAGAAGGTATTTGTGCTTCTCTTCTTGATACTTTAGGCAGCGTCCATGTCTGGTTCTGCTAAGTTTCTTATGAAAACTTGTTTACCATAAGCCACATGTTCCTATGGGAGTCACTGTAGTTAGACTTGGGGATAACTATCTTTCTTCCCCTTCACAGAAACCTGCTGGCATTATGTCACAATATCAGTGGAGCTGTGCTCTTTGGGTAGTCTTGGCACCATTAAGCTCAACTCATGCTCAGTAAGCTATGTGTTTGCTGCTTCAGAGTCATCTGTCAACTTCCAGAGAGATTTTTCCTCCCCCAAATCAATATAAGTTTGATGGTCGCCTTACATGGAAGATTCTAGGTATCCCTACACAGGGATAAGGAGCAGGGCTTCAAACAAGTGCTTCCTCTTGAGTCTTTTTCTTTCTGTAGAAAATGCTGTGAAGAATTTTGGAGTATTCCAGAGTAATCTAATGGTCTTTAGGGCTTTGGTGGCTTGTAAGTTCTTTCTTGCTGTAGTCTCACCCTTAATTTCCAGAGTGGAAACCTCAACTTGCTTCATTTTAAATGGGAAATTATCTCAAGAGTACCAAATTTTACCAGGGTACTTGGGTAACACACAACTGAACTCTGGATTGGGCATACTAGCCTGCTACCCCAGACAAGAGGCGGGAGGACAGGTCTATTTGTGTGGGACTTTCCATAGCAAGTATTCCTTGTCCTTATTTGTGTTATGTATACTCCTTGGCCAACCAACTTTGAGTTCATGAATAAGAATCATGACTGATTCTTCCTTACAACAACCTAAATGATACGACATGACACTAGAAAAGGTTTCTAAATGTCTTATACCCATAAGACTTTTGCCCTAATCCAAAGACACTTCTTCCAAGAATCTTCCCAGACTATGGGCTGGTAAGCAGCATGGCCCATCACCAGGGAATACAGGGAACCAGCCTATTTCCCTCAAAGGCACATCAACACTGCTCACAAAACAAAGAAGAGGCACATGAGAAGATGGGTGGAATCCTTCCAAACATAAATGCAATTCTAGAAGATATACAATAAATCATTACTAATACCTTTCTTATTGTTGTACCAAAATACCTAGCAAGTACAACTTAAGGAAAGAAGGGTTTCTTTGGGCCAATAGTCTGAGGTTTGGTCCATCCTAGCAGGGAAAGCTTGGTGGTAGGTGAAACAGCTGCTCACTGCATACAGAGTCAGGAAACAGAAGGAAATGAACGCTGGTGCTCAGCTCACTTTCTCCAGCTCATGGAGGGCTGGTCTTCCCATCTCAATGAGCACATGGCAGATGCTCCCTCACAGACATGCCAGGTTGGTCTCCTGGGAGACTCTAGATCCTGTCAAGTTGACAATTTTAATCATCACCAACATCCTCACTGTTTCTTGGGCCATGACATTCTGATGGCCCATATCTCATGAATGTTGTAATTTGGTGTTTCTTTGCAGTTTGCTAGACACCCAAAGCCTCAACTTTCTCTCTCCACAAGGACACAAGAGAATAGCTAACATCCTGAGGTCCTTCCAGAATCCAAATTCTCTGTTGGTATTTCCTTTCCTGATCCCTAGCAACAAAAACTGATTAGGAAAACAATGTACAAAATGTATGCTTTATTTCCAAAAAGTACTACAAATTTATTCTCCAACAAGGAGATAATACCTAGTGCTAGTGGGCTGTACAAAGTGCGGGGTGAGGAATTTTGACACAGAGGAACTGGGATTCTTTCTTTGATGATGTCACAAAGTTTTCTTACAATTGAGTAAAAGATGTGGGTGGAAGCAATGTTATTCTTGAGCAATTGTACCCTGCTTCCCATCGCAGAAGTGTAAGAGTTCCTTTCTCATGAGCATCCTTGCAGCTGGACAGGTCTCACTTCCCTCATCCAATGTTACTTCCCCTCCCTGCTCTCAGTACATAGAGATTAGACCTTCTGCACCACACTGGACCTTATGCTGCTTCCTCCATGTAGGTCATGGGCATTCGTTATTCAGTCTGTGTACATTGAAAGTTTCTTTTTCTCTGTTTTCCCTGGGAATGCCTGCTTGCTGCTCAACCTCCAGGTCACCATCTATAGAATCTTGATCATGTTCCTTGGCTTCTGAGAATTGCGATTATTCCCCTCTCTGGCTCAGACCCTCTTTATAGCAAGCCTACGGCATCAGACTGGTTCTGATTACATAAATTTCCGTAGCTAGGCTCTGAGTTCCCCCAGATAGAGAAACCCTACTAAACCCTTAAGTGCACCAGCTTCAGTGTAGGAGACAACTGCACTGTGCATCCCTATCTCAAGGCTAAGTGTTTCCAAATCATTACTTACTTGACTTTTTGTAATCCCATCATTGAATAGAAATATTCTTTTTGTGAAAAAGCCAGTCTCACCCCTTGCAATATCAGAAGGAAATGAGAAAACAGCTCTGGGACTAATTAGCATTGCAAGATGTCTGGCAGGAGCAAGCAGGTGGTAGTGGGAATCTCAACCACTATTAGGACCCTACTTTTAATCTGTTTCTTCCAGGTATATTAGAATGGACTGTGGACATCCCTATCCTTTCCATGAGATTGTATTCCCCCTAAGGGCAAGGGCCTTCTCTCCAGCTGTATCCTTTGGAGGGCTCATTGACTACAGAGAACGTGCACACATATGTTTATATGATTGACCTCTGGTTAAAGTTCTCTGTGAATTCCATATTTAATAGCTTATCCCATCCTCATGTGACCTATTGTGCAGACATCCCCAGGAACAGAACAGCATGTATATGTGGTGAAGGACAATCGGCTCGTATCCCTGTGATATAGTAAGCCTGTATTCTGCAGGGCTTGCCCACAGGCTGGCAACCTAGGGAAGATCTGAAGAGCAGCAGGAGTCTGAAGGCATCTGGAGGCAGAATCTTGTCTTCCTCAGAAACTTCCAACTTTTTTTTTTTAATCTTGAGGCTTTCCTGGATGAGCCTCATCCAGGACATTGGATGAGACCTGCCTACCCTGGGAATGTCTTCTACTTAAGTAGTGAGGCCATTGATTTAAATGCCATCTTATCTAAAGATCACCTTGACAGCAACTTCCTGACTTGTGATTGTCTGCATATCTGATCCCCACCTAGTCAAGTTGACACACAACATCATCAACTATAGGAAGATGCCATCCCTACCTTCATTCCATAAACGAGGAGGAAACGTCACAGACTGTTTAAATAACTGTGCCCAAGTCATAAAGCAACAAAGGAACAATTCGGATAGTTTGTTTCCTTAAACCCCAAGCTCTGACTTTCCCTATGAATTATAGCCTAGTAGTCAGAATTTTGCCCAAAGTCTGGTGTCTTAGTGATAGTATGGCTGTAATAAAACACCATGACCAAATACAACTTGGGAGGAAATGGTTTATTTGGCTTATATTGTCACACCACTATCCATCATGGAAGGGAATCAGAACGGGAACTAAAACAGGGAAGAAACCTAGAGGTGGGAGCTGATGCAAGAGCCATAAAGGGGAGCTGCTTGTTGGCTTGCTCGCTATGGCTTGTTCAGCCCACTTGCTTTTTCTTTTTCTTTTTTTTTTTTTTTATTTAAGTTTTATTGCATTATGATGAGAAAAGAAACATAATTTCAATTTATCTGAATTTGTTAACATTTAAAAACATATTTTGAATAAATAGTCTTACATCACATTCTTCTTTCCCTTTTGAACTCCAACTCCTCCCAGAGACCCCCCCCTTCAATACCTGCCATACCTTTCATTTTTTATCATATTCTTTAAATTTTATAAGACATTATAACAATAAAAATGAGTATTATAAAAGTTGTGTGATATAAAACAATCAATTGAACAGTCTTACGTAGATGGTTGTCTACAGCAATACTGAAAATATATACATTTTTCTCAATATAAATTTTAAATAACTCCAAATATATTAACTGTATGATACTTAAAATAATATATCACTATTGGTTTTTTAATGAACATGAGTAGATAAAGCCTTTTTGTTTGTTTGTTTGTTTGTTTTGTTTTTAGTAGAGCTTAAAATCTTGGCTCTTACCGTGGTACAACCCCAAAATAAGAACAATTTTTGGACATTAGAGTTCATTGTAAGCCTGCTTTCTTATAGAAGCCAGGACCACTAGACTGAGGATGTCCCCACTCACAGTTGCTGGGCACTTCCCCATCAATCACTGAGTAAGCAAATGCCCTATGGTTTGCATGCAGTCTGACCTTATTATGGAGACATTTTCTCAATCGAGGGTCCCTCCTCTCTGATGACTCCAGCTTGTGTCAAGTTGACATGAAACCAGCCAATACAGGTTGTGTGGTGAGGAACAGTGGGAGATGAACCATGCCTTTCTGACACTGCCAAGTATGAAATGCTATAAGACAGGCATAGCATTGAGCAGAGACGTGCTTGTCCAGGAAACAGCCCAAGAAGATGGTCATATACCTAATTTGGTAACGTGTTAACAACTTGAACATGAACCTTAAACCATTCTCTAGGCTATCCTAGAGGTTCCTAGGTATGTGTTTGCTTTGATTAGGGACCTGGGGTGTGTGTGTGTGTGTGTGTGTGTGTGTGTGTGTGTGTCTATATGCTTCTTGAGGAACCTGCTTCTTTTCCCTTGAAGTTGCTAGAGGTGTATTTTTCTGTTTTGAAATCCACACCTGCCTCCTAGTACAAAGAACTGGACCCTAAATGACCTACATTTGTCTTACACTCCAGAAGAACAGCAAACTTGCTTTGTGTGTAAAGAAACTGAATACAAATTCTGTCTTTATTGTCTGCTCAGTTCTTGGACAGTTACTTAATCTTTCCAAGTTTCAATCTCCTGCAATGAAGCAAGCAAGATACCTCCCTGGGACAGTTGCCATGGTGACCTAGAAGGAACGATGCAGGTAAGAAAGGCAGCCGGGATCCTGCTGTAAGAGTGGGCACTGTGAATGTTAGTCATTATTTTCAAGGATAATTAATGTATAAATTATCTTCAATATTTTCTTACCAGACCATTTTAATTATAATTTTATGACTCTGTTAATTATAAATTATATAATTTATGGGTTACTTTAATTATTTATTATATTAATTATAAAAATGCAATACATAATTAATTATAAAAAGTAAAGATTTTCATTATGACATTTCCACACATGCATATAATTTACTTTGATTATATTTACTTCTGTTAACTCTCATCAACAGCACCTTAAGTTTATTCTGTGTGTGTGTGTGTGTGTGTGTGTGTGTGTGTGTGTGTGTGTGTGTGTAAGTGTACTCATGCATGACACAGCGAACATGTGGTGTTTAGAAGACAGTTTGAATGACTCAGGTCTCTCCTTCCATCATGTGGGCTCCAGGCACCTAATTCAGGTTGTCAGACTTCGCAGCAAGTGTCTTTACTCACTGAGCCCCCAGTGACATTTTTAAAAGTAAATAACACCTAAACAATGTAGCCTACAAGAGTTTGCTTATACTTCAGAGATTTCAAGAATCATTTAAAGGTTGCCCCAGCTAGAATCTAGTTAACTAGATCCTCCTGGCTCTTCTCATTGTCAACTTTTGGTGGCCCTCCTATCTCCAGTCCCTGACCCCAACATGAAGCCTTCCGGACACTGGCCATTCATCCTTCCGTGATCCATTTTTCCAATAGGAAAGTACGTGCAGTCCTAGCTGTGGTCACATGTAGAGTATCTATGGGACCCTGTCATGTCCCAAGGTACCATCACCCTCACCTGGAAGAAACTACAGGGCCCCAGTGACTCCCATTTGTTGAAAATGCTGCAAGGAATCTTTTCCAGGGCACCAACTTCGCCTGTTCTTCTGCAGAAAATTAAACGGATGTGTAAAGTGTCTTCAGGGCTCTGACATCACTTCAGATACGTGAGCATTGGTCCAAGGCTTAATGCATTTCAACCATCCTATGCGCTCAGCCTATACTCACGCCCCAGTTCCTCTGTTTAAAACAAAGCAGCCATGACCCAGATAAAGTATTTTCTCATAGGACATATCCGTCTTTTTCCAGTCTTTGAGCTCAATACTAAACCTCTCTCACCTTGAGGAACCCCCAGGACATAGGAACCTCCTCATCTGCATTGCCCTTGTCAGCAATGACTGGCATTTGCCAGGCTTCTTACAGGACAGTGAAGGCTCCCTGCTGCTCTCCCCATACCACACTGGGAACAGCAGTGGGTACTAGGAATAAGTGAGGAGGCTGCTATGCATCAGAGCTGCAGGGGGCAGGACTCGCTGTATAACAAGTTCCACTGAACACCCAGGAAATACAAAGAAGTGCAGCCACACTCTGGATTTGCACTGTGCAACACACAGACAGATTTCACTCCTCCTGGGTTACGTGTCTTCACAGATACACAATAAATGACCGGAAATACACTGGGGATGGTATTGCAGAAATGGGCAAAGGAAAGCAGACACACCACTCAGGCTGACTTAGTTTTGGAGGTTGGTCCAGGCTGCCCTAGAAAGTGACACCATTGTAAAAATATGGAAGTTTATGAGGGACCTTGGTGAAGAGGAATCCAGAAGCGCTTTACAGGTTAAGCTGAAAATGCAGATGGAAAAGCTGTCTGTGGAGGAATCATTGTATTGCAGGAAATGAAGGCCACACTGCGTGACCAGAGTGTCCAAAGCAAGGAGAAGGGAGAGCCTGGCCGAGTGCAAAGGCACTCAAGGCTGGCCCGGGGTGGTAGGTAGACTTCACAGAAGTTTCTCCACAGAAGTCAGGAAATCTGCTCCAGTCAAGCAAGACAGATCAGATTTGTATTCCGAAAGATTTTGATACACAGAGAATGACGGTGATAGAAGCAAGAGAAGACAGACTCAGTCCACAACATGTACCCACGTCTACAACCACCAAAGTGTGGCACAAACTGAGACACCTGTCAGCACAGATGGGTGACCAAAAGCAGCACTGTACACCAGAACGCTCATGGCATGAGAAACAAGGCAATTCCAGCACACTCCCCAGCATAGCTGACACTCAAAGACATCCTCAGGGACAGAGCCCAGGCAGGAAGGTCTCCCTGTAAGTCAGCTACATCTCTATGGTTTTGAAGTCAGGGTCTCATTGTGTAGTTCAGGATGGCTTGGGCATCATGATGCTCCTACCTTAGGTCTTACATCCAAATGCTGGGATCTCAGCTGTGTGCACCACACTTAGCCTCATGATTTCATTTCTGTGAGATGTCCAGAACAGGCAAAGCTGTAGGGAGTAGAGGAAGCTCTGAATGGTGGGGTGTATTACAGATATGAGCACAGTCACACCAAAGACTCCTAGGCCTTAGACTCATGAGAAACTGGCAAAACCATTTCCCTAGATGGGTCAGGTTCAAGAAGAATAGCCAAGTTTTACACAGGGGTTTCAGTATGAATGTTTAAGGACAATGGGTTAGTGTGTATAAGCACTGGCTTCTGAAGCTTCCTTCTCCTGGATGTCTATAGCCTGAAAGTTCTCCTACAGAAATTAGCTAACCCCTGCTCCAGTGCTGAGAGGTACCTGATTGCAGTGGTAGCAGACTCCTCTCATATACACCTGATGCCCCCTTTCCTGTATGTCTGTGTGTCTATCCCTTCTTCATTCCCTTGCCACCTGTACTCAGGGTTCCAGGACCCAAGCCATGGGGGGTGATATGGCACAAAAATCATAGAGATAGAAGAGACTAGTGGTTGGCAAGGGCTAAGTAGTAGGAAAATCGGGGGGGGGGTAGCTAATGTGTATGACTACATTTGTGGGGAAAGGAGATTAATTGTTGAATAATATGAATGTGTTTGGTACATCACTGTGTGGCAAAACCTTCCCCTAGTGAATAAAGAGTTCACAGAACCAATCATTGGGTGACAAGTAGTCAGGACTTCCAGGTTGGAGAGGCAGGAAACGGTGTCTTTGCTTTTGGATGGGGAGAGCTTAGAGGACACTATGTAACTAACAAGAGGCCCCGGACAGATGGCAGATCTGCCAGGATTTGCCATCAAAGTAATTATAGTTAGTATAGCTTACAAAATTAGAATGCTAGTTGCTGCGCCCAGAGATTGAGTTACCTGTTGACTCTGAGCTAAGTTTGTGTGGTGTTTTCCTTCATGTGGCAACTCAACTGGATTCCAGAGAGAAAGGTATGGTGGCAAAGTGTGGGTTTGTAAGAAATGCACCCTAAAAGGCTATGGGAATTTGGGGCTGGTGTGGTAATGGCCCACCAGTGCAAACTTAGCAAACTGGGTGGAGAGATTTTGGAGCTCCAGATCAGAAAGTCTACGGAGATGAGAGCAAGGCCCACCAGTGCCTTGCCGGCGATAGCACTGATTGCTTTTTTGAATTTCACACTACAACACTGCACAATACACTGTAAAATGGCTAACAAGATGCATTGGCTACTGGTAATTGTCAACTGGATAGAATCTAGAATCATCTAGGAAACTAAGTATGCCTGGAAGAGATCACGCTGATTGTGCTAACTGATCCGGAAGAATCCATCTTAAAATTGTGAGACCATTGCTTAGGCAGGAGATCTTGAGCTGTGTACAATGGAGAAAGGGCTCTGAGGACCAGCGTGCATGCATCACCTTCTGCTCTGACTACAGATGCCTCAAGCTCTTGCTGCCTTGTCCTCCCTTCCCATGAGATCCTTAAACTATGAGGTAAAACAAACCCTTTGTCACTTGTCATTTTTATCAGTATTTTATCCCAGCAACAGAAAAAGAAAGAAAGAGATAGCGGTGCATTTTAAAGCCTTAACACATACAAGCCATGTAAAGACGCCTTACTAGGGCTGAGGGAGAGAGCACTACAACAGGGAAGGGCTTGTTTTAGAAACATGAAGACCAGACTTCCATCCAAGAACCCATGGGAGAAAGCCAGGAGCGGTGTCACTTGCTTCTAATCCTAGCACTGAGAAGGCAGAGACAGGTTGGTCCATGGACTTACTGAAAAGGGAGACTTCTGCCTAATGGTAACAGATATGTCTAAGCATGCAGTGTAGGACACCAACGGACAAGATTGGCAGCAGTTTACCAGCTACACGTACAGCTTGGGAAGGGGGCCTATTATTGACTTTTCTCATAATTATGACAAAATGGATGATGGAATTGGCTTAAAGAAGGAAGGGCTTACTGTGCTCACAATTCAAGGTTACAGTCTATCTTGTCAGGAAAGGCATGGCAGCCAGACAATGAGGCAGCTGAACACACTGCATTCAGGAAACACAGACAGACAGATGAATGCTGGTGTCTAGGACTCCATCCCGTGGAATGCCACTACCCACATTCAAGGCAGGCCTTGCCACCTCCATCAACCCAGGCAAGACACTCCCACACAGATATGTACAGAGATTTGTCACCTAAGTGACACCTGTCAGGTTGACAATCAAGATTGACCATCCTAAGGATGCAGCTGCCACATAGTGCCATAGAGCCTGTGAGCTCAGGAGAACAGAGGGAAACACACTCTATAGTGGCAGGTTGCAGGCACCTCATGCCTTGCAAGGGAGATTCAATTAGCTTTCTGAATAATGTGTCACGCTAGCAGGAGGCAAAACCTGCTACATGGGGAGGGGTAGGTGGAAATACAGCCAGTTTCGAGCCTTCTCTGCACCTCTGGGGTCCCACGAGGATCTAAAACACAGGGGCAATGCTGTAGATATAAGGTATTGTAATAATCTCAGAAGCAACTTTTCAAGAAAGAACAAAGACAACAAAAACAAAACAAAACAAAACAAAAGAAAACAAAATGACAATAATAACATCCCATGCCCTGCCTCAGGCCTAATGTGTCTGAGAAAGCTTCACTGGTGCCATAGGGACATCCCTGAGGATGCTAGGACCCATTTTCTCTCTCTCCTCACTCCACACCGTCCTGCACACTGGGACCTTCAATGGTCTTATCACTAGGATTAGTATCTTGCAGCCTTTTTGTGGACACAGCACATGGTGTTGGAAGACTCCATTCACACCTCTTACAGCATTTCTTCCACTCAGCAATCCTTCAAATCGATATTGCTAACTCCGTCTCGCAGGCGAGAAAATTAGGTTCAGGGAGGTTAATTGACTTCTTTGCAATCCAACTATGAGAAACTGTTACACTGAAACCTGGGTGTGAATCTTTGGTCTGCAAATCTGATGCTTTCCTTGTCATGGTACCTCTTCTGTCCTAGTGAAACAGCTCTTCTCTTGCCTCTGGCCCTACTTCTCTCCAGTCCTGTGGCCATTCTGTATCCAGAAGTCAGGGGACAAAGCAGTAGCACCCCTTCAGCCTGACAACAAATCAGCTAGCAAGTGACCACAGATTTGGTTGGGTTCTTAATCGGAAAATGTCACAGATGCTTTCCTGAGTATTTTCACTATAATGTCTTCAAACCATGAAAAACATTTTCCAAATTCAGACCACAGTGGCTGTGTGTGTGTGTGTGTGTGTGTGTGATTTTAGGCATACATGCACACTGGTCCCTTCAGGGCTGACCATAGCTCTTCTATGAACAAGGATATCAAGGATCTACAATAAATACTTGTTGAAATGTAAGTGACTTAACATGAAAATAGAGTTGTTTGAAAGGGAAATGCCCCCTATAGGCTCGTGCAGTTTGAATCCCTGCTTCTCAGTTGGTGGCGCTGTTTGGAGATGTTATGGAACCTTTAGGAAGTGGAGCCATGCTGGAGGAAGTATGTCACCATAGGCCAGGTTTATGTTTTAATAGCCAATCTCCACTTCTTGTTCTCTCACGCTCTGCTTCCTATGCATGGATAATGTGACCTCTCTGTGCCCAGCTAGGAGGCTGGCCTCCCAGTCCTGCATCCATGCCTCCCTTCCTGTGACAGGCTCCATCCACTGGAACTTAGCTAGAAATGAGCCCCCTTTCTCCTATAACTTGCTTTTTGTCATGACATTTAATCACAAACAGAAAAGTAACCAGTGCAAAAACTAGTTTTTCATTTTACACATAACACTTCTACAAATTCCATAATGTCTTGAGAAAGGCCACAAGTCCTAGGCCTATAATGAAGAGGACTCTGTGAAGAGGACTCTGTAACAAGGTAACCTTTCTTAGAGTAGCTCTGAAAAGCATCACTCTGTCTTAGCCAATGACCTCTGCTCATCTCCAGGCACAACAGGAGATTTTCAAGTATTTCAAATATTTTGTCAGCATTCATAGCCTGTTTCCACAGGAGATGAACTGGAAGTTAGCTCATCAAGAGACAGAGTTACTGAGCCACTTCTGTCTCTGACACTAACGTCTCACCACCTCTGGGTACAAGGAAACTCTCCAGAGTTGTAAAGAGATTGGTGAACTGTGGTGGGTTTGTTTATGCTTGGTCCAAGGAGTACCACTATTAGGAGGTGTGGCCTTGTGGGAGGAAGTGTGTCACTGTGGAGGTGGACTTTGAGAACCTTCTCCTAGGCACATTGGAGCCAGTTTTCTCCTGTTTGCCTTCAGAACAAAATGTAGAACTCTCAGTTCCTTCTTCCCATGCCTGCCAGGACACTGCCATGTTTCCTGCCATGATGATAATGAGCTGAACCTCTGAGCCCTCCATTTCTGGATTGTAGTTCATTCCAGATTAAAAGTCCAAATTAATTAAGAGCCAGACCCAACTAAATGTCCTTATAAGAGTTGCTTTGGTTATGGTATCTATTCACAACAGTAAAACCCTAAAGCAGAAGTTGGTACCAGGGACGAGGGTTATTGCTGTGGTAGGCCTGACCGTGTTTTTTGTTTGGAAGAGTGTGGATTTGAGGGCTTTGGATTTGGAAAGCCATAGACTGCTTTTAAATGGGACTTAATGGGCTACCCTATTAGAAATATGGAAGATCCTAGTGCTGGGGGTGATTTGAACTGTGTAGGCCTGCTGTCCCAAGAGGTTTCAGTGGAGAAGAATGTTAAAATGTGGCCTAGAGACTGTTTGGGGGATATTTTGATGAAGAACATGGCAGCTTTTTGCCATTATCTGAAGAGTCTGCCTGAGGCTAAGACGAAGAGATTGAGATGAATTGTTTTAACAAAGAGAGTCTCACAACAGCCTGGTATAAATTATGTTGTGTAGTTACTAAAGTTTATCCTTATAAAGAGTGTTATAATGAATGAGCTGAGAAAGGAAAAATATACAGTGTATGATTCAAGCAATGATAAAGGAGCACCTGGAAGTGACATGGAGCTGAATCCTGTGTTCAAGGAGACAAATAGATTAAGGGAGTAGTGATCTCAGGGAAGGATCCCACTGAGCTAAGCTTATTGTTTGTGTTTGAAGTTGAACAAGGAATAGTTGGGACTTTTAATCTAGAATTAATTCCAATCCAGAAATGAAGGGCATACATATTATCCATATCTTGAGGCTGGAAGACACAGGCTTTTGATCTGATTACTGAGGAAAAGTGGCCATGAAAAGCTTAGTATCAGGAATGGTGGTACACACCTTTAATCGCAGGGGACAAAGCAAAGTAGATCTCTGAGTTCAAGGGCAACCTAAGACAGAGCATATTCCAAGTAGAGAAAAGCTTAACTCTAGACATGGTGGTACCTGCCTTTGATCTCAGAATTCAGGAGATGTAGCCATTCAGATCTCTTGAGTTCAAGGTCAGTATACAGAGCAAGTTCTAGGACAGCCAAGCTTAGGCAGTAAATGAGTTGGAAAATAGAAAGTTGGTGATAATATAATAGAAGAAGAGGGCCATGTTCAAATGTCCAGCAAGCAGCAAAACTCAGCAGCTTTGGCCATGTGTCTCTGGCTTTATAATCAAAAATAGAAAGAACTACTGGGACAATTGATGCTGGTTAGCTAGAGCTAAGGAATTAGCAGTGATTAAGAAGAGACTAGCATCACTGAGGTAAAATCTGGGAAGTTTTTCTGATAGCACAGAGATAGCCAACATTGTACCTCATGCTGCAGCTGGTCTTGGCAACATGTAAGAATCTCCCAGGTTATACTGGTTTTGAAGGTATGAATGAGTCATGGAGGGCAGTTGAGGCTTGGCACCATGAAGGAAGCATATGGGAGACTATCAGCAAAGCCTAGTTGCAATGAGAAACCCCAGTGTGTTAGAGATGCCAGTATTATGGTATGACCATCAAAACCAGCAGCAACAGTGGAGTGGAGTCATCCAGAGCCAAGAGTGCTACAGAGGGCAGAGCTGGAGAAGTGACCCAATCCCTTTTGAGAAGCCCACAAAATCATGTGTAGACCCCAGACATTGGAACAAGAAGCTTAAAAGTTACCTTGGAGACCCCAAGATATTAGGGATGCTGGAGCCATAGGATACCTGCTAAGGAAACTGCTAACTGAAAGTAGAAACAGCCCAGGAGAAAGGAGTTTTGCAGTCAACAAAGATGAAAAAGGAGTTGGAGATCTGAAGAGAGCTTTGACATCAGACATGTAGATGCAGAGTTTGTTGTTTTTTTTGTTTGTTTGTTTTTGTTTTTTTGTCTTGTTTTGTCTAGTACTTTCTGTCTATGATGTTTTGGACTAGAGATGTATATCTTGTGATGTTTAAAGTATATGATCTTTTTTTTATTTCGACTTTATAGGGGATAGTAGTTAAGTGATTGCATGAATTTTAGAAAAGACTTTGTTGAGACTGCTATACATAGACTATCAGAACTTTCGAAGTTGGACGTATTTTGCATTATGCTATTTTTAGGTATGGCTCCCATAGACACATATGTTTGAACAAGCCTATGGGGACCAGGGAGTGGAATGGGATGGTTTGTATATGCTTTGTCCAAGGAGTGGCACTATTAGGATGTGTGGCCTTGTTGGAGTAGGTATGGTCTTGTGGGAGGAAGTGTGTGACTGTGGGGGTGGGCTTTGAGACCTTCCTCCTAGCCACATGGGAGCCAGTTTTCTCTTGTTTATCTTTTGAACAAGATGTTGAACTCTCAGCTCCTCCTGCCCATGTCTCCCTGGATGCTGCTATTCTCTCACCTTGAAAATAATGGACTGAACATGTAAACCTGTAAGCCATCACCAATTAAATGTCCTTTATAAGAGTTGCCTTGGTCATGGTGTCTGTTTACAGCAGTAAAACCCTAAAACAATGACTGACAATGGAAATGACCCATACTCACAGCCAGGAGTAGTCAAATAGGGGCCACAGTCAGAGAGCAAGGAGGAAATGAAGTATAGGAAACTACAAGAACACTCACAGACAGGAGGTGATCTGCAGTCAGAACACCAATGTGTACACATCCACACAATAACGTAAGTGCATGTGCTGCACTCCTGCGTCTTCTCTCGCTGTACCTGATGAATTGTATGACATGATGGCCATACCACCACCACATGAATGAGGAATAGATTTCACTTCTATCCTGAATAACCCTGACCCAGTCATATCGCTTTAATGACTGGGTCATTAAATGACAACTTTTTCACAGTAGCCTCATAAAGACTGAATAGAACAGAGTATATATGCAGCATATTATCCAAATAACTGTATGTGGGTGTGGCCAAAAGGAATGAGCTAATTGAATAGCAATAACAACAATAAACATCTTAATCTCTTCTCAATAATCCATCTTATGGACTTTTACATGTATTATCTAGTTCACCTGCCACAAAATAACTCCTTGGGGAAGGAGATCTTAACATCCACACTTAATAGATGAAGGAGCCAATTTACAGAGGAATTAAAATATACACCAAGTTGACACACAGCTAAGGAACACTAGAGACAGCTCAAATTTCAGTGATGGGTCTAAAGTCTACATTATTAATCACATGCTAGAAGGGATAATAGAAGGAGAAGAAAGAAAAGAAGAAGAGGAGAAAAAGGAAAGAGACAGAAGCCAGGAAGAGGAGGAAGGAGAAGAAAAAGAAGGAGAGGAAAGATCAAAATGGTTGAGATTTCATGGCTTGTTTGAGCTCACAGTGACCCTCTGAGATAGATATTGCTTCAGCCCATTTCACAGATAAGGACATTAAGGGCCTGGGAGGTTGGCTGAATAAACTTCATTATGGCTTGAAAGAGGGAGAAGAGTGAGTTATGATTCATTAAGACAGATGTACAAGTAGCACAGAGTGGTGAACAAGGAGTTGGCTCATGCAGCAGATGTCAGGAGTTCAAATATCAACTCCATTGGTGTATAGCCCTAAACAAGTCACTTGGCCTTACTGTGCCTCGGTTTTTCTCACTGGAAAATAGAGATATGAGTGATTTACTATGAGGATTAAACAAGTTCACAAATGCTAAGAACCTGCTATTTATTGTGGAATCTCCACTCAGACCCAGCTCCTGGAAGCCTGTTAGAAATGCAGACTCCAGGCTGCCTCAGTCACTGATCTGCTGCAGTCTGACCTCTGAAAAGAGCTGAGAGGGACATGGAAAGAGCTCTATTTTTGTGACTGAGGTAGTTATGATGAGATGTGGGGGAGCCAGGAAAAGTAGAAAATGTCCCAGGTCAAGTGAACTAAATGGTGATGAGTCCAGCCCTGGATATGAAGACATACCAGAGACAGAGACACCATGGGTGGCAGGGGTCTCCAGGCAACAGGGGAATGATGAAGAATTCTCTTCCATATGAGATCAACCAAACAAATCACTGAGCCTCAGATGAGCAAAAACCAGCTAGATTCCCTGACTACAAACCACACTCAGCCAGTTCACCCAGATCACAGGCATCCTTGATGTTCATGGGGACACAGTCGGGACACTCTAAACAGGGCTATGTATCTCAAGTCTGATTCATCCAGAGCTACTATACCAATGAGTTCCTTGCATTCCCCATACCATTGTGAGTCCATACCGAAAAGTGGTCTTGTTTCCATCAAGGTGTGTTACATCCCAAGAAACTACCCAGAAGTAAGGATCCATTTTTGGATATCAGTTACCTTCTAGTAGGAAAGAGCCCTACTTTCCCCATGAGGAGAGTATATGGGGGTGGGAGGGAGGAGGCTGACAACATGAAGGAACAGCCAGCATCTGGGTTTAGAGTGACCCCTCTGTAATGCTAAGAAGAATGGGATTGATGGAGATAGTGCTCAAACACATATGAGCACCCCAACATCCATGTGAGTTGAACTTGCTCCCAAAGCTCCTGAGCCAACAGATCTAGGACATGTCATTCAGCCAGGTAACAGTGCCAAGCACCCACAGTAGGTCTCTAAGTCAGAGTTACTATAGCTCAGTTCTGAGGGCCAGCAGTCCTAGATAAGGATATCTACTGAATTGGGATTTTCTTTTTTTTTTTTTTTTTTTTTTTTACTATTTTTTATTACATCTTTTCCTCAATTACATTTCCAATGCTATCCCAAAAGTCCCCCATAACATCCCCCCCCACTTCCCTACCCACCCATTCCCATTTTTTTGGCCCTGGCATTCCCCTGTACTGGGGCATATAAAGTTGCATGTCCAATGGGCCTCTCTTTCCAGTGATGGCCAACTAGGCCATCTTTTGATACATATGCAGCTAGAGTCAAGAGCTCCGGGGTACTGGTTAGTTCATAATGTTGTTCCACCCATAGGGTTGCAGATCCCTTCAGCTCCTTGGGTACTTTCTCTAGCTCCTCCATTGGGGGCCTTGTGATCCATCCACTAACTGACTGTGAGCATCCACTTCTGTGTTTGCCAGGCCCCAGCATAGTCTCACAAGAGACAGCTATATCTGGGTCCTTTCAGCAAAATCTGGCTAGTGAATGCAATGGTGTCAGTGTTTGGAAGCTGATCCCTGGATATGGCAGTCTCTAAATGGTCCATTCCTTCGTCACAGCTCCAAACTTTGTCTCTGTAACTCCTTCCATGGGTGTTCTGTTCCCAATTCTAAGGAGGGGCATAGTGTCCACACTTCAGTCTTCATTCTTCTTGAGTTTCATGTGTTTAGCAAACTGTATCTTATATCTTGGGTATCCTAAGTTTTGGGCTAATATCCACTTATCAGTGAGTACATATTGTGTGAGTTCTTTTGATTGTGTTACCTCACTCAGGATGATGCCCTCCATCCATTTGGCTATGAATTTCATAAATTCATTCTTTTTAATAGCTGAGTAGTACTCCATTGTGTAAATGTACCACATTTTCTGTATCCATTCCTCTGTTGAGGGGCATCTGGGTTCTTTCCAGCTTCTAGCTATTATAAATAAGGCTGCTATGAACATAGTGGAGCATGTGTCCTTCTTACTGGTTGGGACATCTTCTGGATATATGCCCAGGAGAGGTATTGCTGGATTCTCTGGTAGTACTATGTCTAATTTTCTAAGAAACCAACAGACTGATTTCCAAAGTGGTTGTACAAGCTTGCAATCCCACCAACAATGGAGGAGTGTTCCTCTTTCACCACATCCTCGCCAGCATCTGCTGTCACCTGAATTTTTGATCTTAGCCATTCTGACTGGTGTGAGGTGGAATCTCAGGGTTGTTTTGATTTGCATTTCCCTGATGATTAAGGATGTTGAACATTTTTTCAGGTGCTTCTCTGCCATTCAGTATTCCTCAGGTGAGAATTCTTTGTTCAGTTCTGAGCCCCATTTTCTAATGGGGTTATTTGATTTTCTGGAGTCCACCTTCTTGAGTTCTTTATATATATTGGATATTAGTCCCCTATCTGATTTAGGATAGGTAAAGATCCTTTCCCAATCTGTTGGTTGTCTTTTTGTCTTATTGACGGTGTCTTTTGACTTGCAGAAGCTTTGCAACTTTATGAGGTCCCATTTATTGATTCTCGATCTTACAGCACACGCCTTTGCTGTTCTATTCAGGAATTTTCCCCCTGTGCCCATATCTTCCAGGCTTTTCCCTACTTTCTCCTCTATAAGTTTCAGTGTCTCTGGTTTTATGTGGAGTTCCTTAATCCACTTAGATTTGACCTTACTACAAGGAGATAGGAATGGATCGATTCGCATTCTTCTACATGATAACCGCCAGTTGTGCCAGCACCATTTGTTGAAAATGCTGTCTTTTTTCCACTGGATGGTTTTTGCTCCCTTGTCAAAGATCAAGTGACCATAGGTGTGTGGGTTGATCTCAGGGTCTTCAACTCTATTCCATTGGTCTATTTGTCTGTCACTATACCAGTACCATGCAGTTTTTATCACAATTGCTCTGTAGTAAAGCTTTAGGTCCGGCATGGTGATTCCACCAGAGGTTCTTTTATCCTTGAGAAGAGTTTTTGCTATCCTAGGTTTTTTGTTGTTCCAGATGAATTTGCAGATTGCCCTTTCTAATTCGTTGAAAAATTGAGTTGGAATTTTGATGGGGATTGCATTGAATCTGTAGATTGCTTTTGGTAAGATAGCCATTTTTATGATGTTGATCCTGCCAATCCATGAGCATGGGAGGTCTTTCCATCTTCTGAGATCTTCTTTAATTTCTTTCTTCAGGGACTTGAAGTTCTTGTCATACAGATCTTTCACTTCCTTAGTTAGAGTCACGCCAAGGTATTTTATATTGTTTGTGACTATTGAGAAGGGTGTTGTTTCCCTAATTTCCTTCTCTGCCTGTTTATCCTTTGTGTACAGAAAGGCCATTGACTTGCTTGAGTTAATTTTATATCCAGCTACTTCACCGAAGCTATTTATCACGCTTAGGAGTTCTCTGGTGGAATTTTTAGGGTCACTTATGTATACTATCATATCATCTGCAAAAAGCGATATTTTGACTTCCTTTTTTCTGATTTGTATCCCCTTGATCTCCTTTTGTTGTCTAATTGCTCTGGCTAGGACTTCAAGTACAATGTTGAACAGGTAGGGAGAGAGTGGGCAGCCTTGTCTAGTCCCTGATTTTAGTGGGATTTCTTCCAGCTTCTCACCATTTACTTTGATGTTGGCTACTGGTTTGCTGTATATTGCTTTTATCATGGTTAGGTATGGGCCTTGAATTCCTGATCTTTCCAAGACTTTTATCATGAATGGGTGTTGGATCTTGTCGAATGCTTTCTCTGCATCTAAGGAGATGATCATGTGGTTTTTGTCTTTGAGTTTGTTTATATAATGGATTACATTGATGGATTTTCGTATATTGAACCATCCTTGCATCCCTGGGATGAATCCTACTTGTTCAGGATGGATGATTGTTTTGATGTGTTCTTGAATTTCGTTAGCGAGAACTTTATTGAGGATTTTTGCATCGATATTCATAAGGGAAATTGGTCTGAAGTTCTCTATTTTTGTTGGGTCTTTATGTGGTTTAGGTATCAGAGTAATTGTGGCTTCATAGAATGAGTTGGGTAGAGTACCTTCTGATTCTATTTTGTGGAATAGTTTGTGAAGAACTGGGATTAGATCTTCTTTGAAGGTTTGATAGAACTCTGCACTAAACCCATCTGGTCCTGGGCTTTTTTTTGGTTGGGAGACTATTAATGACTGCTTCTATTTCTTTAGGGGATATGGGACTGTTTAGATCTTGATTTAACTTTGGTACCTGGTATCTGTCTAGAAATTCCTCCATTTCATCCAGGTTCTCCAGTTTTGTTGAGTATAGTCTTTTGTAGAAGGATCTGATGGTGTTTTGGATTTCTTCAGGGTCTGTTGCTATGTCTCCCTTTTCATTTCTGATTTTGTTAATTAGAATACTTTCCCTATGCCCTCTAGTGAGTCTGGCTAAGGGTTTATCTATCTTGTTGATTTTCTCAAAGAACCAGCTCCTCGATTGGTTGATTCTTTGAATTGCCCTTCTTGTTTCCACTTGGTTGATTTCACCCCTGAGTTTGATTATTTCTTGCCGTCTACTCCTCTTGGGTGAATTTGCTTCCTTTCGTTCTAGAGCTTTTAGGTGTGTTGTCAAGCTGCTAATGTGTGCTCTCTCTAGTTTCTTTTTGGAGGCACTCAGAGCTATGAGTTTTCCTCTTAGAAATGCTTTCAATGTGTCCCATAAGTTTGGGTATGTTGTGGCTTCATTTTCATTAAACTCCAGAAAGTCCTTAATTTCTTTCTTTATTCCTTCCTTGACCAAGGTATCATTGAGAAGAGTGTTTTTTAGTTTCCACGTGTGTTTTGGCTTTCTATTATTTATTTTGTTATTGAAGATCAGTCTTAGTCCATGGTGATCTGATAGGATGCATGGGACAATTTCAATATTTTTGTATATGTTAAGGCTTCTTTTGTGACCAATTATGTGGTCAGTTTTGGAGAAGGTACCGTGAGGTGCTAAGAAGGAGGTATATCCTTTTGTTTTAGGATAAAATGTTCTGTAGATATCTGTCAGATCCATTTGTTTCATAACCTCTGTTAGTTTCACTGTGTCCCGGTTTAGTTTCTGCTTCCATGATCTGTCCATTGGTGAAAGTGGTGTGTTGAAGTCTCCCACTATTATTGTGTGAGGTGCAATGTGTGCTTTGAGCTTTACTAAAATATCTTTAATGAATGTGGCTGCCCTTGTATTTGGAGCATAGATATTCAGAATTGATAGTTCCTCTTGGAGGATTTTACCTTTGATGAGAATGAAGTGCCCTTCCTTGTCTTTTTTGATGACTTTGGGTTGGAAGTCAATCTTATCAGATATTATAATGGCTACTCCAGCTTGTTTCTTCCTACCATTTGCTTGGAAAATTGTTTTCCAGCCTTTCATTCTGAGGTAGTGTCTCTCTTTTTCTCTGAGATGAGTTTCCTGTAAGCAGCAAAATGTTGGGTCCTGTTTCTGTAGCCAGTCTATTAGTCTATGTCTTTTTATTGGGGAGTTGAGTCCATTGATATTAAGAGATATTAGAGAGAAGTAATTGTTGCTTCCTTTTTTTTTTGTTGTTAGAGTTGGTGTTCTGTTCTTGTGGCTGTCTTCTTTTAGGTTTGTTGAGGTATTACCTTCTTGCTTTTTCTAGGACGTGGTTTCCGTCCTTGTATTGGTTTTTTTCTGTTAGTATCCTTTGAAGGGCTGGATTCGTGGAAAGATAATGTGTGAATTTGGTTTTGTCGTGGAATACTTTGGTTTCTCCATCTATGGTAATTGAGAGTTTGGCTGGGTATAGTAGCCTGGGCTGGAAATTGTGTTCTCTTAGTTTCTGTATAACATCTGTCCAGGCCCTTCTGGCTTTCATAGTCTCTGGTGAAAAATCCAGTGTAATTCTGATAGGCTTGCCTTTATATGTTACTTGATCTTTTTCCCTTACTGCTTTTAGTATTCTATCTTTATTTAGAGCATTTGTTGTTCTGATTATGATGTGTCGGAAGGAATTTCTTTTCTGGTCCAGTCTATTTGGAGTTCTGTAAGCTTCTTGTATGTTCATGGGCATCTCTTTCTTTAGGTTTGGGAAGTTTTCTTCTATAATTTTTTTGAAGATATTTGCTGGTCCTTTGAGTTGAAAATCTTCATTCTCATCTACTCCTATTACCTGTAGGTTTGGTCTTCTCATTTTGTCCTGTATTTCCTGGGTGTTTTGAGTTAGGAACTTTTTGGATTTTGTATTTTCTTTGATTATCGTGCCGATGTTCTCTATGGAGTCTTCTGCACCTGAGATTCTCTCTTCCATCTCTTGTATTCTGTTGCTGATGCTCGCATCTATGGTTCCAGATTTCTTTCCTAGGGTTTCTATCTCCAGGGTTGCCTCAATTTGAGTTTTCTTCATTGTCTCTACTTCCCTTTTTAGGTCTTGGATGGTTTTATTCAATTCCATCACCTGTTTGGTCTGGTTTTCCTGCAATTCTTTAATGGATTTTTGTGCTTCCTCTTTAATGACTTCTACCTGTTTAGCAGTGTTCTCCTGCAATTCTTTAAGGGATTTTTGGGCTTCCTCTTTAATGTCTTCTACCTGTTTAGCAGTGTTCTCCTGTATTTCGTTAAGTGTGTTATTAAAGTCCTTCTTGATGTCCTCTACCATCATCATGAGATATGCTTTGAGATCCAGGTCTAGCTTCTCCACTGTGTTGGGGTGCCCTGGACTGGGCGAAGTGGGAGTCCTGGGTTCTGATGAAGGTGAGTGGTCTTGGTTTCTGTTAGTAAGATTATTACGTTTACCTTTCGCCATCTGGTAATCTCTGGGGTTAGTTGTTATTGTTGTCACTGTTTAAAGATTGGAGCAGATACTGTGTTCCACTCACCAGAAGTCTTAAGATCCTGTGGCGGGTGATGTGGGTAGCTGGCGGGTGTCAGCCGACCCTGTGCCCTAGCTACCCCGGTGCTGGACAGGCTGGAAGAGGCTTGTGGCCCTACTCAGGTCGGTTTTCTGCCTCCCCAACCAAAGCAGTCTCAGGTCCCGCGAGACTGGACTGGAGCAGAAGCTGTGTTCCACTCACCAGAAGTCTCAAGATCCTGTGGCGGGTGTCGTGGGTAGCTGGTGGGTGTCAGCCGACCCTGTGCCCCAGCCACCCCGGTGCTGGTCAGACAGGAAGAGCGAATTAGATCTTCTTTGAAGGTCTGGTAGAACTCTGCACTAAACCCATCTGGTCTTGGGCTTTTTTTTTGGCTGGGAGACTATTAATGACTGCTTCTATTTCTTTAGGGGATATGGGACTATTTAGCTCGTTAACTTGATCCTGATTTAACTTTGGTACCTGGTATCTGTCCAGAAATTTGTCCATTTCGTCCAGGTTTTCAAGTTTTGTTGAGTATAGCCTTTGGTAGAAGGATCTGATGGTGTTTTGGATTTCTTCAGGATCTGTTGTTATGTCTCCATTTTCATTTCTGATTTTGTTAATTAGGATGTTGTCCCTGTGCCCTCTAGTGAGTCTAGCTAAGGGCTTATCTATCTTGTTGATTTTCTCAAAGAACCAACTCCTCGTTTGGTTAATTCTTTGAATAGTTCTTCTTGTTTCCACTTGGTTGATTTCACCCCTGAGTTTGATTATTTCCTGCCGTCTACTCCTCTTGGATGTATTTTCTTCCTTTTTTCTAGAGCTTTTAGATGTGTTGTCAAGCTGCTAGTGTGTGCTCTCTCTAGTTTCTTTTTGGAGGCACTCAGAGCTATGAGTTTCCCTTGTAGAAATGCTTTCATTGTGTCCCATAGGTTTGGGTAAGTTGTGGCTTCATTTTCATTAAACTGTAAAAAGTCTTTAATTTCTTTCTTTATTCCATCCTTGACCAAGGTATCATTGAGGAGTGTTATTCAGTTTCCACGTGAATGTTGGCTTTCCATTATTTATGTTGTTATTGAAGATCAGCCTTAGTCCATGGTGGTCTGATAGGATGCATGGGACAATTTCAATATTTTTGTATCTGTTGAGGCCTGTTTTGTGACCAATTATATGGTCAATTTTGGAGAAGGTCCTGTGAGGTGCTGAGAAGAAGGTATATCCTTTTGTTTTAGGATAAAATGTTCTGTATATATCTGTTAAGTCCATTTGTTTCATAACTTCTGTTAGTTTCACTGTGTCCCTGTTTAGTTTCTGCTTCCACGATCTGTCCATTGATAAAAGTGGTGTGTTGAAGTCTCCCACTATTATTGTGTGAGGTGCAATGTGTGCTTTGAGCTTTACTAAAATATCTTTAATGAATGTGGCTGCCTTTGCATTTGGAGCATAGATATTCAGAATTGAGAGTTCCTCTTGGAGGATTTTACCTTTGATGAGTATGAAATGTCCCTCCTTGTCTTTTTTGATAACTTTGGGTTGGAAGTCGATTTTATTCGATATCAGAATCGCTACTCCAGCTTGTTTCTTCCTACCATTTGCTTGGAAAATTGTTTTCCAGCCTTTTACTCTGAGGTAGTGTCTGTCTTTTTCCCTGAGATGGGTTTCCTGTAAGCAGCAGAATGTTGGGTCCTGTTTGTGTAGCCAGTCTGTTAGTCTATGTCTTTTTATTGGGGAATTGAGTCCATTGATATTAAGAGATATTAAGGAAAAGTAATTGTTGCTTCTTTTTATTTTTGTTGTTAGAGTTGGCATTCTGTTCTTGTGGCAGTCTTCTTTTAGGTTCGTTGAGGGATTACTTTCTTGCTTTTTCTAGGGCATGATTTCCGTCCTTGTATTGTTTTTTTTTTTTCTGTTAGTATCCTTTGAAGGGCTGGATTCATGGAAAGATAATGTGTGAATTTGGTTTTGTCGTGGAATACTTTGGTTTCTCCATCTATGGTAATTGAGAGTTTGGCCAGGTATAGTAACCTGGGCTGGCATTTGTGTTCTCTTAGTGTCTGTATAACATCTGTTCAGGCTCTTCTGGCTTTCATAGTCTCTGGTGAAAAGTCTGGTGTAATTCTGATAGGCCTGCCTTTATATGTTACCTGACCTTTCTCGCTTACTGCTTTTAGTATTCTATCTTTATTTAGAGCATTTGTTGTTCTGATTATTATGTGTCGGGAGGTATTTCTTTTCTGGTCCAGTCTATTTGGAGTTCTGTAGGCTTCTTGTATGTTCACGGGCATCTCTTTCTTTAGGTTTGGGAAGTTTTCTTCTATAATTTTGTTGAAGATATTTGCTGACCCTTTAAGTTGAAAATCTTCATTCTCATCTACTCCTATTATCCATAGGTTTGGTCTTCTCATTGTGTCCTGTATTTCCTGGATGTTTTGAGTTAGGATCCTTTTGCATTTTGTATTTTCTTTGATTGTTGTGCTGATGTTCTCTATGGACTCTTCTGCACCTGAGATTCTCTCTTCCATCTCTTGTATTCTGTTGCTGATGCTCGCATCTATGGTTCCAGATTTCTTTCCTAGGGTTTCTATCTCCAGTGTTGCCTCACTTTGGGTTTTCTTTATCGTGTCTACTTCCCTTTTTAGGTCTAGTATGGTTTTGTTCATTTCCATCACCTGTTTGGATGTGTTTTCCTGTTTTTCTTTAGGACGTCTACCTGTTTGGTTGTGTTTTCCTGTTTTTCTTTAAGGACTTGTAACTCTTTAGCAGTGTTCTTCTGTATTTCTTTAAGTGAGTTATTAAAGTCCTTCTTGATGTCCTCTACCATCATCATGAGATATGCTTTTAAATCTGGGTCCAGATTTTCGGTTGTGTTGGGGTGCCCAGGACTAGGTGGGGTGGTAGTGCTGCGTTCTGATGATGGTGAGTGGTCTTGATTTCTGTTAGTAGGATTCTTATGTTTGCCTTTCACCATCTGGTAATCTCTGGAGCTAGTTGTTATAGTTGTCTCTAGTTAGAGCTTGTTCCTCAGGTGATTATGTTAGCCTCTATCAGCAGACCTGGGAGACTAGCTCTATCCTTAGTTTCAGTGGTCAGAGTACACTCTGCAGGCAAGCTCTCCTCTTGCAGGGAAGGTGCCCAGATATCTGGTGTTTGAACCTGCCTTCTGGCAGAAGTTGTGTTCCACTCACCAGAGGTCTTAAGATCCCGTGGGGAATCCTGTGTGGGTCCTTGCGGGTGTCTGGAGGCTCCACTGGCAAGGCACCCTGGTGCTTGAGTGGACCGGAAGGGACTTGAGCCCCAGCTCTGGCCGGGTTGCCTGCTTCCCTAGTTAATGCAGTTTCAGGTCCCGCACAATTGGATTGGAGCAGACACTGTGTTCCACTCACCAGAGGTCTTAGGCTCCCGTGGAGAGTCCTGTGCGGGTCCTTGCAGGTGTCCGGAGACTCCTCTGGTGAGGCACTCCGGTGCTTGAGTGGACCAGAAGGGACTTGTGGCGGGATTTTCTTTTTTATTGGTTATTTTATTTATTTACATTTCAAATGTTGTCCCCCTTCCCAGCCTCCCCTCCGCAAACCCTACCATCCCATCCCCACTCTCCTTTGCCTCTAAGAGGGTGCTCCCCCACCTACTTACCCACTCCTGCCTCACCGCTCTAACATCCCTCTATGGTGGGGCATCAAGCCTCCACAGGACCAAGTGCCTCCCCTCCCATTGATGCCAGATAAGGCAATCCTCTGCTACATATGTAGCTGGAACCATGGACCCATCCATGTATATTCTTTGGTTGGTGGTTTAGTCCCTGGGAACTCTAAAGGAAACACAGGGACAAAAAATGGAGCAGAGACTCCAGGAAAGGCCATCCAGAGACCACCCCACTTTGGGATCCACCCTATCTGCAGACACTATTGCTGATGCCAAGAAGTGCATGCTGACAGGAACCTGGTATAGCTGTCCTCTGAGAGGCTCTGCCAGAGCCTGAATAATACAGATGAATTGGGGCCTTCTAAGGGCTATAGGGGAACATCTGTTGTACCTAGGCCCAATCTCAGGAGTTATATTAGTCATCAGTTGTGCTTATTGGCTTGAGTATCATCACCCTTGACTTCCCACTCACATCTGTCAGGTATATGGTAGATTCCTCTCTCTCTCTCTCTCTCTCTCTCTCTCTCTCTCTCTCTCTCTCTCTCTCTCCATTTTTAAAATTTTATTTTATTTCATTTTATTTATATACTTTTTCTCTCTTTCACGGCCTATAGGTCCTGTACATATATATTATTGCTTCCAGTCTATTGATTTTATTCCACTTTTTTTCACTTTACATCCTGATCACAGTCCCTCTTCCATCACATAGTCCCTCACCCATGTTCCTCTCTCCTTCTCAGAGGCCCCCACCCTGGGTACCAACTCAACCTGGCACATCAAATCTCTGAAGGACTAGGCATATCCTCTCCCACTGAGGCCAGATGAGGCAGCCCAGTAAGGGGAACAGGATCCATAGGAAACAGAGTCAGGGACAGCTCCTGCTCCAGTTGTTGGGGCAACAAAATGAAGACTAAGCAGCACCATGTGCTTTGGGCCTAGGTCCAGCCCACATACGCTCTTTGGTTGGTGGTTCAATCTCTCTTAAAAAGGATACTGGTCACACTGAATGTAGGCTCCCACAGTCCAGTGTAAGTTTTCTTAACAATGTATATATGTAACCACCTGCCTTCAAATGCAGCCACATTCTGAAGTGGGGCAGATAGGACTCTCATGTATGAAAAATGAGGAAACACCTTTTAATTTATAATCCCCTACTTATCTCTCATATAAGTCTCAGCCTCACTCTCTAGCAAAGTCCAGGTTAGTATGGTAGGGAATGTGCCTTCACTGCCAGACTCCTGCTGGTCCAGTGGGAAGAGTGCTCGAGGCCTCTGCAGCAGACTGTCTCAGAGCTATGGCCTATCCATATCCAGCTAGTGAAGGCAGCGTTCATTAAGCTCACTGATGCTCCATCTCTCCCAGCCCTTCTTCCTTCCAGGACCCCACCTATTCCCAACAGAGCAGACAATCTGGAATTATCATAGCTGGTATTTCCAGTCAACTGGTACCACCAGTAAATTGAGCCACTGTCTAGAAGTGTAACGAGTCCTGTTCATTAAATCCTTTCATTGACCACTGCATTGAACCATACTGTTTTTCTGCTTATAACAAATAAAGGAAAGGGAGAGGGAAAGGAAGGAACAAAGGAGAAAAGCAAGAGACAGAGCAGAAGAAAAGCCAACCGTGCCTACAAGACTCTGTTGTCATCTGAGACTTTGCAGTTTTGCTTTGAGGGTGAAAGCGCTCGAGACGGATTGCAATGTTGCACCAGCTCTGGCCCCATGAAGGCTTGTGAGATGTAAAGTGTGAAATCTTAATGTTGGTGGCAGTCGCACAGAATTGGAGCTGGAAATCAGAACTAGCCAGCGTCCCAGTCCTTGTGTCACGTAGACACCAACTGCTCCCTTACTTACCTCACTATCACAGTGGGTGCTCGGAGCCCTCTGGATCCAAGGCCCTGCTGTGTTTCTTTAGACCCCAGACCCTCCAGAATGAGTGCTTTGGGGGAATCCTAGGATGAGCCGAAGGGTGCTTAGGTTGGATGCGTTAGAAGAGCACGTGTGCACTGTAAAATCTGTGGCTTTCCAGCTCAAGTTTCTATTTTTAATGATCATGACAAATGGTTTGTTTGTTTGTTTGTTTGTTTGTTTGTTTGTTTGTTTGTTAAAGCTGGAGTCTGCCTCCCTCTCTGGCATTAGAATTCCGTGCTTTCCTCTCCTCTTCCTTCCTTCTCATCTCACCTATAGCTCCTAGAGACAGCCATGTGCAAACAACAGCCTTTTAACTGATACAGAAATGCAAAACTAAGAAAATGTGAGCCGAGGGGCTTTGTTGTAACATTCCAGAGTTCAGGTGTAGAACAGTTCTGGTTTTTACCATCTCACTGAAAGATAAAATATTAGAAGACCTCCCCTCCCCTCTGCATTCACCGCACTGCTACCTGAGAAAACACCATTGCTAGATGGACCTGAGCCATCTCTAGCCTACTTTTCCTCAAAATTGGGCCTACTCCATGCCAGTGGGCAATTATTGGCCTCACATGAATTCTCTCTTCCATACCCAACCTCTACTTATCCCACGGCTTTCTTCCTCCTGCTGTTTCTCAGTTCATACTTTTGCAATTTCCTATAGAACATCCCTTCTTATCCCTACACAGATGTCCCTGCCTTCCCCCAGAGGTCAGACCCCTCTGTTCTGATATGCTGCCCTGCTAATCTCTCTTGACTTAGAGTTATGGGTACTTCCAAAAAAAAAAAACCTTGCTTCATCTCTTGAGAATTTTTAATAATTAAAATTATTCCTCTTATACCCCCAAACCAACACTGTTGAGACACTCTGAGTCCAAGGATCACTAGTGCCCCAAACTTGTGTGTCTGCAGGACTATGGAGCACAGGTAGGGGGACACATCTACATAGCCTTGCACTTTGAATCCAAGGGCACCCTAACCTACATCACATTCTCCAAGATGGCTGACTGACATCAACACAGTAGCTTAGTCCCATCCATCTGGCCCTTCCATGTCCTTGCAGCTTCCACTTTCTTCCCAGCCTTTCAACCCTTGACTCCCTTCCATCCTAGGAGCACTGCTGTCTGACCTCTCTGTCTCACAGGTCACTGTGCCTCTCATGGGTTAACAGCTTCACATAGGACATCACCTTCCCTTCTCCCATCTATGCTTCTCATTTTATTTCCTGTTATAGCCCTATAGTAAGAATGTTGGTTTCTTTAAAAACCTAGTTATGTTATGTGAATATGTTTTTGTTTTAATCCCCAGTATGGGATATGGGGCTGCTTCAGATTGTCCACAGAAGCTAACCATGATTTGACTCATGCAAGGGTGTGATTCTGCCAGATGAAGATAGTTTATGTTTGAATTCTGGAGACTCTTGAGAAGGTATAAAAATACAGGGCCCTGAGTGGCTGTGGTGACAGCTGCTCCCACTGCTGGTGTCTTCAATGCTGCTGGTCTCTGAAGCTGCTGATTCTTGCTGTTGCTGTTTGCTGGATTGCTGATTTCTGGTTGGAGATATACTGATAATAGATTGAACTGGACCTAAGAAATTGGATGTCCCTAATCAGTAGGAAGGAGGCTAAAGAGATCTATGCCTCCTTTCCCCTCAAACCTTCTTTCTCACTTGCCTAGTGTGGGGGTATGAAAGGGATTGGAGTGGAAAGGGGTTGTAGATATAAGAACCGAATAAAGTAGCCAAAAAGTATGGTTACATCGCCCCAACTATTCACCGACCCCTCTCCTATCTCAGGCTATTTGCTCTGGGGCAAACCTGGACTGTTACCCCCAAGGGCTGGAATAAGCTGAGTGAATACATTCAACTCAAGCAGAAGTTTACCACAGGGCAGCACTGGTGCACTTCCCTGTAAAGCACCGCAAATATAGGATGGACATGTACTCAGAAAGTGCACTTGGGTTGAGGCGATGGCTCAGTGGGAAAATCACTGGCTGTGCAAGAATGAGGAGCACAGTTTAGATCCCAGGCACCCACATGAAGGCTAGACAGCTGACTGTAATGAGAGAGAGAGAGAGAGAGAGAGAGAGAGAGAGAGAGAGAGAGAGAGAGAGAGAGAGACAGAGACAGAGACAGAGACAGAGACAGAGACACAGAGACAGAGACAGAGACAGAGACAAGAGAGACAGAGGCAGGCAGAGAGACAGGGGAAGAGAGACACAGTGGTAGAGAGACAGACACCTTCTGAAGCAAGCTGTCTAACTAGACTTATCAGAATCAAGGAGTTCTAGGTTCAGGAATAGACCTTGCCTCAAATAAACAAAGTCAAAAGCAGTCAAGGAAGATACCTAATGTCAACTTCAGGCCTACAAACACCAAACAAACACACAAAGATACCTACATAGTTACACACACACACACACACACACACACATCTATGAACTCCTCTTCTCTAAGAGCTTTGTCCTAGCACAAACAGAAGCACTCTCGTTTTCTAGGATTCAAATCATGCAGTGTACGTGTACAGCTTAGAGACTTGAACATTGTTCCTAGAACAATTTCTTCACTAATGTGTGAACAGTTACTGATGTTCCACACTGCCAGGACCATGTATCTGATGCCTGCCCTGGAGTTAAGGTCAATGACAGAGCTCCTCCAAGCTGGATACAACCCACCTCTGGGCTCTTCTAGTCTTGTGAACATCAGTCTATCTCCATGGTCTCATCCCCTGACTCTATATCACCCTGCCCTCTATGTTCCGTTTTCTGAAACTCTTCTGAGAGGTGGTATGCTCCAGGAATGTGTTCGGGTCCATCTCAACTGCCACCTCTGGAAATCCCACTTGACATCCTCCACCTACTCAGAGTGGGTGTGGCCATGGCTCCTCTCTTCCCTTTCAGCTCAGACTTTGTTTCTCCTCCCCGTTTCTATCTCAGACATTGAGAAGTACCTAATGAATACAATTCTCTTCCAATATACCTCTCCTTTTGCCCTTTAGTTTCTCAAATAAATAACTTGTCAGTGATGAATCAGTTTGCAAGCAAGTTGGGGCCAGGATTATCCTTCCTCCTCCATGTGATATGAAAAGAAACAGATGTAGAATTTCTCAGCACAGACTGGAACATAAAGGGTTCTTAAGAGTCAATGGCTTCTGCCCTTCTTCTAATGTGACAAGTAGTGTGGTGCATTTTAAATTACAACAATGTTGGACTTTGAGTAGATTTCTGTTTTAGCGTTCTCTCTATTGCTGTGATAAAAGAACATGGCTGAAAGAAACTTAAGGAGAAAAGGGGTCATTTGGCATATATGTCTGGATCATAGTCTACCATAAAGGGAAATCAAGCAAGAACTCAAGGTAGGGACAAGAAGGCAGGAACTAAGCAGAGAGCTTAGAGGAATGGTGGTGGTGGCTGTTGCTGCTGCTGCTGCTGCTGCTGCTGCTGCTTTGTTGTTGTTTCTTAGCTTGTCCCCATGGTTTACTCAGTTCACTTCCTCATACAATCCAGGTCCACCTGCCCAGAGGTGGCACCATCAATAATGCTCTGAGTCCTCCCACATCAACTGTTAAAGAAGAAAGTGCTCCCACAGACTCGTCCATATGCCAATCTGCTGGAGGCATTTTCTCAACTCAGAGATGCCTTCACCACTTTCAAGATGCCTCTAGCTTGTATCAAGTTGACAATAACTAAGCAAGACAATATTCAGATAGCTTAGATTCTATGCTCCATTTTCCTGAGTTTAGCATCTCCTTGGGGAACTGTTACAATGATGGTTCTCTGGGCAATTTCGGTGTATTCTCCAATGTTTTTTCAGGCAAAAGCTGCTTTAGTCTGGTGTCGACCCAGAATAAGCTCCAAAAGGAAGCTACCCAGAGAGGCACTGGTCCATTCTTCACATTACAAATGAAGGGAGGTGCCTATCTGCAGACAGGTACAAAGGCGATATGTACTATAGGACTGAGAGAGCCCTGGGTGATTCTAGCACATACTTGGCCTTCAGATCTTCATTTGGCTTTTGTAGTATCCCTGTACTGTACACTGAGGAATTAACCAATTTCAGTTTATTCAAAGTTAATATCTAATGCACTGCTCCATTCAGAATTAAATTTGTGTATATATAATCATTTAAAATGTATTATAAAGTGAATTGTTGCCTGGAGTTTATAACAGAATTTTATTTTATTTTACTTATTCACTTTACATACCACTCACAGTTCCCCTCCAGGTCATATCCCTCCACTATCCCCATATCCATCTCCCCTATGTGGGTGAGACTCCTGGCCATCCTCCCACCTTGGCATTTCAAGTCTCTTCAAGGCCAAGCACCCCACCCCCACCCCAAGCCCAATAAGGAGCTCAGTCAATAGAACACATCCCACACAACCCCTGGGATAGCTCCCTTTCCAGTTGTTTGGGACCCACACAAAGGCCAAGCTGCACATCTGACACACATGAGTGGGGAGGCCTAGATCCAGCCTAGACCCCTACAACTCCTTGGTTGGTGATGGTTGGTGTATCAGACCCTGAGAACCCCAAAGGTTCAGATCAGCTGACTCTGTTGGTTTTCCTGTGGATTTTCCATCCCCTTCAGGCTTGCAACCCTTCTGCTCACTCTTCCATAAGAGGCCCCAAGCTCTATTCACTGACTGTGGGTATCTGTATGTGTCTGAGTCAGCTGCTGGGTGGAGCCCCTCAGAGGACAACATACTCCCGTCTGCAAGTATAACAGTATATCATTAATAGTGCTAGGGATTAGTGCTTGTCTATGGGATGGGTCATAATTGGTTGGCCATTCCCTCAGTCTCTGCTCCATACCCCATGTCTGCACTTTCTGTAGACAGGATAAAACTTTTGGTTGAAAGTTTTATGGGTATATTGGTGTCTCTATTGCTCTATTGGGGGTTCCTGTCTGTATACAAGAGGTAGTATCCTCAGGTTCCACATCCCCAACATAGTGTGTCACAGTCAAGGTCACCCCGTTGATTCTTGGGTGCCTCCCTTATCCTAGGTCTCTATCTGGTCCTGGAAATGCCCCCACATCCCCACCCCCATCAAGCAAGACCTCTATTCACCTTCATGGCCATCTAGTCACACACCCCATTCTTCTTCACACCACTCCCCTCCCCATATCCCTCCCCCAAGCTCCCTTCCCCTTCAACTGCCTCTTATGACTATTTTATTCCCCCTTCTAAGTGAGATTCAAGCTTCTTAAGTGGATATTTTTAGCTCAGTTGTCCCTTCTGGTCTGTAGATTTGCCCTCCAAGTTTCTACTCCCAGAGGACAGTTCTGTTCTTCTGTAGTAGAACAGTATTTCTCAAACTGTGGGTCACAACTCCCTTTGGGAGTGGAATGACCCTTTCAAGGGGTTGCCTAAGACCATCAGAAAGCATATATATTTATATTACAATTCACAACAGTAGTATCATTACAGTTGTGAAGCAACAACAAAAATTTTATGGTTGGGGGTCACCACAGCTAAAGTAACTGTATTAAAAGATCACAACATTAGGGAGATTGAATACCACTGCAGTAGAGGAAAGAACTTATTACAAGGGTGAGAGAAAGAAAAATTGCATTCAGAGAACTCTCATTATAGCGTATAACTGTAATATGATCTTATCACTATTAGTAATGTCTTACTTTTCCTGACTCACAAATTATGCTTTACCAAAGGGATAGGGGAAACAGTTTATGTAAGGCAAGGTGCTATCTAGAGGTCTTAGAAGATATCATAATGGATAAGAGGGAACAATCTAGGTGATAGCTAGATCAGTGCATGCTTGCTGAGCATGTAGGAGGACCTGAGTTCAAATCCCAGAGCCCAGTTAAAAAGCTGGGAGTGGTGGTATATACTTGAAGTCCCAGCCCAGAAGATACACAGAGGAACACAGGTGGGATGCTCTGGCTTGCTGGACAGTCAGTCTCTTACCTTCACATGCATATGCACCCATGTACCCACACACATGTATATACATACAGACGCACTTGCATTGGTACACACACACACACACATACACAGAAGAATGAGGCAGCTGCCACTCTTACAGTGAGAAAGGGAAGTCCTATTTATTATTGAAGACCTATAGGTCCCAAAACTGACCAGGCCACTTGTGCTCCTGATATAACTATATCCTCATAGACATCCTAAGCAATAGACACACTTCTACCAGAGACATGCGTCTCAGCCGCATCTGAGTATTATGCTTTGAGCCCAAAGCTCTTCTGGCTAGTTTTCAGAGGTCTGTGTTTCTCCACGTAGTCAACAAGAAACATGGAAGACAGTAGACTTCTGGGGAGTAGGGACCGGCTGCTCTTTTCTATTTAAGGGAATCTCAAAGCACACACCATAAATTATCCTCTGCTCAGCACTCTTCACAGGCACTGGGTCCCGAGCCAACCCTCCAGCTTGGGACTCGGCAAAACTGGTCTCACCTCCTGTTGGACAGCCACAGTGAGGCACAGATCCAGCATGCCACAAAACAGGGCTTCCTTCACCTGCATCTTCCTCTGTACATGGGTGACTGACAGCACCAGGTTGCTGAATACCTTTTAAATTTTTAAACACATACTCAGACTTTGCAAGATGCCAATTTTCACCCAACCCACTAAGCACTAGCCACCCAGCTCACCAACCATTACTTATTCTTCATGCTCTGTCTTTAATTGAGTAACCCCTGTCCTGAGTAATTCTTACTAAGGACTCCACTTTTTCTAAAGGAACAATCATATACAATATTTAAATAAGCAACCAGTTTTGCTCTTCCTCATCTGGCGCCCAAGGGAGGAGCCCACTGTGGTGCAACACTAGTCCCACTGTCTGCTGTGCCCCAAGACAGCCCTTCTAGAAGCTCCCACAGTGTGGCAGCTCAGTTCTGTTCCTAGTAGTCAGCTTGCCTTCTTCTTAATACACTGACAGTTGCGTTTTAAGAATAGAGCGATTTTCTCATCCTGGGCTTGTCATACAAAACTATTGGCAGAAATATATTCCAGGGACAGCTTTTTAAAGTCTGTCTGCAAACAGCTCTGAGACTAAATTTGTGTCCCTGAACTAGGAGGGACAGAGCTTATTACAGAGAGAGAAGCCCAGAGGCCCAAGAAGGTGGAGTCCTGGCTCACCGCAACAGGAGGTCTAGACAGCAAGTGTCTATCAGTGAATCTGTGCACCCGTGTACACACCCATCTACTCTGCTCTCAAGTGAGTGAATTACACTTCTGAATTCAAGGCAGTTGATTCACTCCTTAAAATTGGTGTTGAAAATCCATACTCACTATATTCATATAGGCCTCGCAAGGTTTCCTACAATATACTTGAAGTAAATGCACTTTGCAAAGCAAGAATAGATTCTATGTGCTTAATTTAAAACAACGGTTTTATTGCTGAGTGATTTTTCACATATAAGTTAGTCCCCCACATTCACTCCCTGCCCCCAGTGTTCTCCTTGGTGGTTCTATGGCCATGTCCGCTAGAATACAGACATGCTTTCCCCTTGCCTGACAGTCACCTCTAGCTGCAGTCTGGATATGTGTTTTTTAAAAGAACAGGTGATCCAGGAAGACAGCTTCCCTTCTCAGACCAGACTGTGTTCATGGTGGTAGCTCATTTGTGAACTCTTTCTGGATTGGTATGAGAGACGGTGAGCTTGAAACTGATGGGTGGCCAGAGTCATCCAAGTATTTTATTTTTAATATAGCAAGTTGATCTGGGGAACCCTTCATATCAGTGCTTGGTGCTTCTGTGGGTAGAAGAGGCAAAGGCCTATCAGTTTTCACCAAAAGGGATTTATTTTTTACATTAAAACAATCACTATTATGAATAAAGAATTTAATATTCTGTTGATAAAATGAGGTTTAATAAATGAGGTATACAGTTATATTTAAAATATCATGAATCATTTTTCTAACAATAATTAAATATATTGGAATTAAATATACAGATAAAAGAAAATTATACCATATTTACACACCATAATACATATGTGAATGTGTAAATATCAATCCATCTAGCTACCAACATGCCTAAACCGTGGTTCTGCCTATGGGAATACTGGGGAGACTTTCACATCTGGGGGCTGGAGAGATAGCCCAGTACTTGCTGCTCTTCCAGAGGATCTAAGTTCAGTTCGCAAAACTCATGTCAGGCAGCTCACAACTGCCTGTACCACTAGCTATAGGACATCTTATGCCTTCTTCTGGTTTCTGCAGGCACACACACACACACACACAAATAAAAATAAATATTAAAAGCTAAAAATAGCCGGGTGGTGGTGGCACACGCCTTTAATCCCAGCGCTTGGGAGGCAGAGGCAGGCGAATTTCTGAGTTCGAGTCCAGCCTGGTCTACAAAGTGAGTTCCAGGACAGTCAGAGCTACACAGAGAAACCCTGTAATGAAAAACCAAAAAAAAAAAAAAAGAAAGAAAGAAAGAAAGAAAGAAAGAAAGAAAGAAAGAAAGGTAAAAATATGTTCTCAGAAATTCTAAATCTTTATGAGATCATCTTGTGTCTAAACAACAAAAATACTAAAATTCCCTTTCAAATAAAACCGATATGTTACAGTCAATCCTTTGTCAGCAGAGGGACATGGCAGCATTGCCTTGTTCTCTAATTCTGAGACTATTTTGGTCTTTTGAATATTCTAAATCTAATTCACACATAATAAAATGGAGATATATTTCCCAAAAGGCTTGAGAATGGCTTCTTCGAAACTGGCTTATGACATAAGACTACAGAGTAGAGCCAGTCAGAGAAGGGTCTTCCTCTAATGTGTGACATTCATTTACCATGCTCTGCTATGCTTTGGTATATTATGAGCAAGAGCTACAAGTACTCTATTTTCTTGTTGGCGCAATTGGTGAAAATTTAAATGATCCATCAATTCAACAAATAGCAGACATAGTGGGTACCAGTCTAGAGCCTGCAGAAATAAGAGGATGGTTGGAGATACAAGAATCAGGACCAGCTCGTCCAAGGACCACCCCACTACACAACATCCCTGCATATTATTTTTCCTTTGCAGGGTGATTTTGCTTCCTAAGGAGTTTTGGGTTTTTTACTTTTTTGGAAACAGAATCTCCTATATCCCAGGCTGTCCTTGAACTGGCTCTGTAGCTAAGTGTGCCCTTGAATATCTAACCTCCTGTCCCAACCTCCCAAGTGCTGGGATAACAGGTGTGCACCACCATAGCCAGTTTTACACGCTTCTGGGATCAAATTCAGGCTTTCCTGCATGGTAGACAAAGACTCTACTCAGTTACCAGTTGCACAACTGTGCCCACTCTGGTGTTTGTTTCTACCTATAGCTTACCTATTGAGGTTTGTCTGTGAAATGCCCCCCACAGGCTCTTGCTTTTAAAAACCAGGTCTCCATCCAGTGGTACTGTTATGGGAGGTTGTGAAATGTTGAGGCCTGGCTGTTTGGCTGGCATGGGTGGAGTCTCTGAGGGCTACAACTGGTCCAACTTAGGATCCTATCCTACATTCTGGTCCTGACATCATATGAGAAGCTTCAGAGAACAGCTCTGAAGCGATGGACTTCTACCATCACGCCTCCTTGCCACAAGAGATGGAAATTTACAGAAACTATTAACTAGAATATATTATGGGTCTTAAAAGTTTTTTCCATGGGGTACTTATTTGGTCACTTATCCCCGACCCTTGCCCTGTGTGTCTGTTTTGCTCATTCTTAGGATAGTAGACTATGTTAAAAGTCTATGGCAGAGCTATCCCAAACATCATGACCAAGACCATTTACTGAAGAAACCATTTGGAACTCATAGTTCCAGAGGGCTAGAGTTCATGACTATCATGGTAGGAAGTATAGCAGCAGGCAGGAAGGCATGGTTCCTGGGCAGTAGCTAAGAATTTACATCTTGAGACATGAGCATGAGACAGAGACAGAGAGACAGAGACAGAGACAGACAGAGAGACAGAGAGACAGAGAGACAGAGAGACAGAGAGACAGAGAGACAGAGATGGAGTCTGAAAATGGCATGGACATTTGAAACCTCAAAGCCCACCCCTAATGACATACTTCCTCCAACAAGGCCCACCTCCTAATTCTTCCTAAAGTTCTACCAACTAAGGACCAAGTATTCAAACACTTGACCCTATAGGTAGCATTCTTATTCAAACTACCACATTCTCTCTTTTTAATATAGAGAAAGTCAAATTGCAAGTGCTACTACATATGATATAGCAGGTGGTTTTCAAGTTCTGAGCTACATTTTTTTTTAAATTTGAAGTGTCATTTGAAATACTTAAATATTAAATCTCTCTATCAAATTACATAAACATTGGAAAAGATAAATTCCTTACAGTGCCAGAACCTAATAAAATAATACAACCCTACAGAACTTCTTATATACAGCTTGAAAAACACACTTGAAATTAATTCAAGCACTGGTTAATGTCATCTAAAACAATATGGTGAGTGAGGTGAAGTTCCATAGAAGGCTGGCACACTTGGGAGCAACCCAAGTCAGGCAAGCAAGGTTTTGTTTAGATTGAAATGTGATTAAAGAGGCGGCACCACTCAGCATCACCATGGCAACTCAACCTGGCATTGACCCATTTTATCATAGTTTCCTGGAGAGCACCATAAGCCATGTCAGTACATGACATCATAAGTGAAAAGCATGTAACTCCAACGGCAGCAGCAATGGAAGCCATGATCAGTAAGCCAAGCTCCAGTCTCATCTCACAATAGATCTATGACACACTCATCAAGTAGTTAAGTAGCCACCAAGGATCCCTGTGCGAAAAGGGGTTTGTTCCCTAACCTTTGTATAAATACACACATGTCTTGAGTATCTTAAAAAAGAAATTTCCCTAGTAGACAAGGAGGGGATGTGTAATCCTGTAACCATCCTGGAGGGAATAAAAATATTCTAAAGATACTCCTGTCACCCTCCCTTCTGGTATTAAGACAATAGAATTCAAGAATCTGGAGTGGATACCCCACGGGGAGGAACAGGTTAAAAGCCTGATGCCAGCCAGAGGATGAACTGGTCTCCCAAAAAGACATTTCACATGACAACTTGTCAGACCATTTTGCAAGAAAGACTAGAGCCTAGACAATGTTGACTATACATTGGCCAGGACTGCTTAATTATTCAGACTTCTTGCCCTCTGAACCCTAGCCTTATGTCAGAACCCAAAGGATGGACTTGATGGGGGTCATTAAGCCTTCTTTTTGTTCCTCTTCCTGATGTGACTGCATTAAATAATGCACTTTCTCTGTTTTCCACTATTATCTGTCTATTTAATAGATATATGGAGCCCAGTCTCCCACCATAACAATTCCTCTAACAGCCCCAGTCACCCAGGGGGCGAAGGGGAGAAGATCATTTGAACTCAGGAGTCCAGGGCCATCACAGACAACATGACATGAGCCTGTCTCAACAAGTGAAAAAAATACTTTTATTATAAAAAAATTACTGTTCACATCATTAAACAGTTAAAGTACAAAAACAACGGTTGAGAAGATGAGTCTGTAGGAGTGCTTGTTCTTCAAGCAAGAGGATCTGAGTTTGAACATGCCGTGGCTCCATTAAAAGGGGCAACAGGATGGAAAACCCAGCTTTGTGGATGGAGGCATAAAGATCCCAAGAGCTTTTGCTGGACAGCCAAACTAGCCAACATGTTCTGTACATGTACATATGAGTATGCTTGCCCACATACTCGGATGCACTTTCTCTCTTTCTCTCTCATGTATACACATACAAACAGGTGTGTACACACACATACACATGAAGAAGCTGAACAAAAGAAAGAAAACAATGCCTTCAGTTCTTTGGTCTTCTCTTTTAACATACTTTTTACATTTTTAATATGTTGTATATGTGTCAACATGCACATGCCAGGGCATGCATGTGGAGGTCAGAGTAACTTAAGTGAGTCAGCTCTCTCCTTCCATCATGTGGGCTCTAAGTGTGGAACTGGAGTGGTCAGGCTTTGTGGCAACTGCCTTTAGCCACTGAGCCACCCCAGCAGTCTCTGGGTCCTTCACTTAAAGTGAAAAGTTAAAGTCATTTGGAGATAATACTTTCTAAGATTTTGTAATTACTTCATCCTTTTGTTTTGTTTTGCTTTTTTGGTCTGTTTTTAAACGAGAATCTATTGCTATACAAAATCCATCTCATACACACAGTGACACATCTTTGCAGTTTCTGTTGCACCAAGAATTGAAGATTAGAAACACAAAATGAAAACACTACAAATAGCCAAGTACAGCACTTTGGTAAATAAACATTCAAACTGTTCGGATGCACACAATCTGGAGAAGGAAAAAGCCTAGGAGAGATGGGCTGCAGACACCAGACAAAGGCCACATTTCCCACCAATCTCCACACACACAGCAGAACAGCTCTGTCTATGGATCACAACTCCACGGAGGTCTTAAGTCTCGGCAACTGAAGCCATAACATGTACAGTGGTGTCGGCAGCAATAGGACAAGACCTTTTGCTGCAGACTCACTGACCCTCCTTCCCAGAGCGACTTCATGTGAAAGTGTTGGCACTGTAACTTTAGCACTGTGTCTCCCCTTGACATTAAATGTTCTTTGGCAAAATAAATCACTCTGTGTTTAACTACTCCCTAGTTCTCGGACACTTAGCCAGTAACCAGTCTTTTGAGATAATAAACAAGATCATGGTAAATGATAAATTTTATGTTATACCATTAAGTTAAAAGCACAACACACAGCAACATAATTCAATCTGGATTTAACCTATCTGATTTTAAACATTGAATAAGATTATCATAATAAATCCAAGGTCTATCCATTTCATCTTTATAATCCCCAAATTTAATAAATGTGGCTTTTAATGCTTTCATTGATACCATCAGTCAAGTTGCTGGGAGGTGCAGATTCCAGAAGGCACCTTGAAATGTCACAAGGGATATTATTTTGATTTGTTTTAAATGTACTGGGCAATGGATTAAAACCCACCTATCTCTCACAGCTCCCAACTCAAACTTTTCCTTGGAATTTAATGTATATAGTCTATAAATGTCTACCAATGGGGCAGAGAGAAAGTTCAGTACTTGCCATGCAAGCCTGAGGAGTTCTGACCCCTAGAACTCACATAGAAGTTGAACAAATGTGGTAGACTGCCTGTAATCCCAGGTGGCAGAGACAGGATGTGCTGGAGCAAAATATCTAGCTAGACATCTCAAAATTGGCAAGCTGTACATTCCACGAGAGATGCTGTCTGACTATATAAAGTAAGGAGCACTAGTGGATGATACCCAGCACCAGAACACACACAGCCGCACCTACATACATGGGAACACACACACACACACTCACACCCTTCTATTCTCAGCCAAGGCCTCTGCTTATAAGCACCCATTGAACACTTGAACTTTTCTCTCTATCAGAGGGTTCTACTTCGCTATCCTATGCTTTGCCAAGTTTTTTTGTTTGGCTACTCTTCTGTCTGTGGTGCTAATCCATTTCTTCCTGACACATTCTCACCAGGTTGTTTCACTCTCCAGCCTGTTCCTAGAAGCCCACAGTCCCCAGATGAGGTCCCCTTGTTTCATGTAAATGCTGCTGCCTTTGACCTTGCCTCTACCACCTCTTTGTCTGAAGTCGACTTTGAGCTCTCTTCTGGGAAAGTTCTTTAATTCAGACTCTCTTCCCTAGAGAAACTTGGGCTCTGAAATAAAACACTGAAACTTCCTGTTACTATTGTGCGTTCCTTATGCTAATTTGCCTTTGAGATTTCCTGGCCAACTTGAACTCCAGCTCAAATGACTGAGAGATTAAAGTCTGCCTCCTCCCAGGTGGGATCTAACTTGAGTAGCACTTTATCCCTGGGAGTTGAGCATTGTCAACCTCTCATCCCTGTGGGCAGCTGGATAGTGAGCTAGACAAAGGGAATTGGACTAAAGAAAGTCTCCCAGGAACAGAAAATCTCAGAGCAGCCCCCAGGGCAGGTCGATTGATATCTAGGCCTGAGTTAATAGCTTGAACATTGATGGCCTTCAAATCAGTGGCTGACTTGGGGTCCAGGGTTCACCGTCTCATTTTCTTTATCAAAATGTGGCACTATGGCTACCTACCGTTGGAAGATCCTGATGAGTATGTGGGCTGGCTGAAAACTAAGAGGCACAGCAGACTGTACAATTAACATTCACTACAGGACTACAACTTAATGAGAGCATTCCCTGTAGGGTATAATTGAAGCCCTGAGCAATTGTGCATGTTGTTGAAGCGAGCATGGCCATGGCAAAGACCCAGTGCCTCAGACCCATGGACATGGCAAGGCTGTCCCTGGGGCAGGTTCAGAGGAATGGCAAAGACTGGTCCATCTATGGTATTTGGGAATGATTGATCCGTGTCTATGAGTCTTTGGGAACAATTGGTCAATGGGAACAACTGGTCAGTGTCTGTCTTAAGTATAGAAACTATTAGCCACAACTTTCTCCTCCTAGATGACTACAACCTGAGACTGATCCCCTACAGAGATCCCTTATAGAAATGCACCAAGCCTGCTTCTTTATTTGGCTGTATACAGTAACCCACCTCCTCCATTTAAATATATAAAATAAATGCATAGAGTTTCCAAACAGTCACTGGTGCATCTCCATCAGAGGTACGCCCCACTAAATCTCAGCTTTTCTGTACATGTGTCTGCCGGTTCTTCATTCCCCATCATCCTAGCTAGGTCAGTCTCTAAAGGCATGCACCATCATAGCAATGATCATGTGCTAAATACTAGAACAGTGACATCACATCCGTCTAACCATTCGACTATTCATGGTTCCTTATCACTAGATGAAATATCAGTTACTTTCTTTGTTCTGTGACCAAATCCCTGGCAAGAAACAATGTAAGGGAGGAAGAGCTTGTTATAGGTTAGAAGTTTGAGGGTCTACAGTACACCATGGCAGGGTAAGTGTAGTATTAAACTATCATACTGCATCTATAGTTAGGAAGTAGAGCATAGACTGGATGTTGGACTGGCCTATCAAACTTCTAAACCCACCACCAGGAACTCAACAAGGCTCTGTCTCCCAAGGGATTATAGCCTTCTAAAAGAGTGCCACTAGCTGAGGACCAGGTATTCAAACACATGAATCCATGGAAGACATTCCATATTTGAATTACAAAGATAGTTACATCCAGACTAGAATAGATGCTGTAACACTAGCTTCCAGATTCAAATGTCCTAAAAGTGAGTACAGTTTTAGTACCTCCAAATTCAAAATCCCCTGAACCCAACAGCAGTAAATAAATTGAGCAGAGCTTCCAATGGGTCTGCTTCAAGGCCAAACATTCACCACACAATTAAAAGCTTTCTGAAGATGGTTCAACTTTTGTAATAAGCAGCAAGAATTGAAATTCAAATACACACCAAGTGCACAGAGCTAGATGTGTTTTGTGTGTAGAGCTTTGGTTACTGACATGACAAGAATAGTAAGCTAGGCAAAGGAACAAACTACCTTCTTCTAAGTCCAGAGGAAAGGGAACTTCTGTCCTTTCCATTCCAAGGGCTCTAAATTTTCTGTAGGGACCACCCTTCTAGGGTAAGGACCCATTTTAAGTCAATACTCCCATGTTTGACCACTTAAAGAACCAGGTATCCTTTCAACAGAACAACTGAGAGGTTTTGTTGTCCTCTGTTGTTTGTTTTGTTGTTGTTTTATTTTGTGTGTATTTGTTTGTTTATTTATATCTCTTCCCAAACTCTGAATATTCTGTTATAACCTCAGAGTGAGCCCAAGGAGTATCAGGGCATGGCCAGAGGGATATTCTCATCTCTCTCTACAGTGAGCAAGCTTTCTTCTCACAATCTCCTCTGCTTCCTTTCCCAGGAGGTCTCAGCTCTGTCCCTGGGGATGTTTTATTCAGTGTAGATCTCCAAACAATCTCAGTAGTCAACATTCCTCCTCTTTTCTTCTACCCTCATGCCTTAGGCCCTACCACTGTATGGATCTGTTTATCTCTCCTCCATTCCACCACCCTCGGCACTAGGCACTGTTCACCCCATGTTCCTGATCATCTCTGTTAACAGATTCTGAAACGTCAGCATTCCTGGCTCTGAGAACTGTCTGGTATGGATCCCCAGGTCTCTGGAAAGGACAAGGAGCAGAAGTATAATCCCTTCCCTCTCCATCTCCAATGACATTGTAGGAATCATAGAAGGGATGTGAGTGAACTTAGCCCTTAATTATACTTAAAAGGATGTACTGACTTTGAGCAAGCTGGAACAGCTGGAGACAGTGAAACAGATTACCCAGTGTCCATATAGAAGAAAGTAAGCCACACTAATAACTTAAAGTATTTCATTAAAACAAGGATGTTCTTAGCTGATGTTATTGTCAAAATCTTCACCACAGTTTGTGAAATGTTGAAAGACCTTATAATGCATAGAGTATTAGGTAGAAACTTCTAGAATATGAGACCTTAATAAGGAGATTAAGTAGCCTTAAACCAGTGCAGGTCTATATAACTTTAAAAATACTTTAAAACAAGCCTTGGGGTGATTTCTACTTTGAGAAATATAGAATAGACACGCTTCTCTTAAATATCTCAAACACCCCCTCCCCCGCCGCCACCATGCAACATATCAAACACAGTAGAACTCTGGCAGCTGCAGAGAAGGGAGAACAAGAGGATCCAGATACCCCTAGGATTCCATTTTATCTCATAAATAAAATGGCCCCAGCAAAGTCCAGTGATGTCCCAGAAAGAGGCAGTCCAGTCTAATAGAACACCTTAGATTCTTCTACTCAAATACCATGAAGAAATTAATGGCCAGAGCCCACCTATGCCAACAAAGACCTTATGGGGCCAACTTCTCCCCTAGCTGAGATCTGATTAGACACATTCCAATCCCAGCTAAGACAACGCTGAGATATGTCTGGCTGCAAGGTGGTAATAAGCCTGATACCTTTGATGACAGAGGACACAATAGAAGAGACTGGCCTTCCATTCCCATGCTCCAGTAGCCAGGTGGTGGCATCTTACCATAAGGGTGGCAGCAGAGGAGTCCTAGAGGACAGACGGACATCTTAGCAATGTCAAGCTAAGATGCCCACTCAGGGAGGATCCCTGAAGATCAGTAATAAATCTTTCTATGTGCTGGCTGTCATGATAAAGACATAGTGTAGTCAAGGGTCTTTTCATGCTCATAGGGGTGACAAATCTTCCAGGAGATGGGACCTAAAGAGGGGATTCCTAGCTCCTACTCCCACCTGACAAGAATAAAGGAGCATACCATCTTATTCTCCTTCAGGAGGTTGTTAGCAGACTCTAAATAAAATAGACGATTTAGCCAGACCTAGATGTTTTATGACAATACTTAAAATGTCCTTTTTAAAAAAAATGACTTGTACTAAGAAACTGGAAGATCTCAACTGGAGTGAGATAACACGACACTGGTCTGCAACCTCACTGAGATAAAGAAGAGCTTCTATGGCTACCATCAGAGCTCATCATTTTAAGAACAGGGAGGAGGGCGTTGGTGATGCACACCTTTAATCCCAGCACTCGGGAGAGACAGGCGGATTTCTGAGTTCGAGGCCAGTCTGGTCTACAGAGTGAGTTCCAAGGACAGCCAGGGCTACACAGAGAAACCATGTCTCAAAAAAAAAAAAAAAAAAAAAAAAAAAAACAGGGAGGAATCAAACTGAGTGAGACACAAAGCCACTACACTCCAACAGCTATGTGGTGAAGCCATCACTGCAACTGTTCTTCAAAGGTATCTCAGGGCACGTCCAGAGCAAACAGAAAGCAGAAATTCTCTGCCATGAAACAGAGGCTGTACAGAGGTGTGTTAACTAACAATAGCACTAATCTAACTCAGTGAATGCATTCATGCAGAACTACCTGCAAGTTTACAGAGAGCCTTGTCAACAGGCTTGTATGGGTTATCACTCCCTAGGGGGGTGGGGGGTGTATCCAAGTCACCTATGTGTCTGCAGATAGCCCCAATAAACCCATGGGTGCACTGAGTAGAATTAATTCTTTGGTCTCGTTGAGGTGACTAGGACTTTTGTAGCATATCCAGTAAGTAATGAACGTGTGACATCTCCGGTGAACTTGGCATACTCCACCCTTACCACAGTAGATGCTTGAATGACAGCATTTAAATATTCTTCTGAACAGCAATAATGTTATGTTTCTGTTTCTTCATCTTGTCTAAAACTTCCATCTTCCTGAGTGAGCCCCATGGATGCAGACAAAACCACCCTTGACCATGTAGTTTTCCCCACTGCTGTTACTGTGTAGCTCTCTCTAGATCTCTTGAAATGCTAGGTTCCTTTGTCAGGACACAATTGCACATCTAATCATTCTTGTGATTTTTATTTATGGAAATCTTTCAAGGTTTGGGAAAAAGTTGAATTCCTCCAGTGAGCATGATTCTATGAGGAGCGTCTGGACCTATTAATTAGTCAAGGATAGGTCTGATTTAAACATTAATCTTGAGTTCTTCCGAACCAACCAGATAAAATAGATTAGGGGTCCAGACCCACAGGGAGCTTCAGGGTGGTCCCTAGGTTACCACATAACCCCCCCCCTACACCCATCCTCTTGTCTTTGTGCTGGTTCTGAATCAATAAATAAGATGATTCGTTCTGAGCTGTGAGGAGTGGGCTCCACTTTCATTTCACCCTTGAAGGTTTGGATGTATCTTCCTTCAAGGCCTCAGGTTTGTGATAAAATAAATTCCTGTTACATGAGTGATCTAGTGTAGGTACAAGTGTGTCTCCAATCTCTTTGCTCATGGCATGGAAACCAACCAAGTTCAAGGGACCAGTTGCAGCAAATACCCTCAAGGAAGGATGCAAGCATGCGAGGAGGCTTACCTACATTTTCTCTCCACAATTGTTTTTCCAACTATCAATAGATAGATAGATAGATAGATAGATACATACATACATACATGTTCTAACCAAATAATTTGTGCATTTAAAAATAAGCTTTTAAACTTTTATTCTAAGTTAGTATATTTAGATGACTCTGAACTAGAAGGACAGCCTGATTACCCAGCTCAGCATTTTATCTCTAGATTAAAGTATTTCTACATACTTCATTACTTCAGGTGTTCTTTGTTTTGTCTAGTTCTGATATTTTCAGGTTATCAGGCATCTCTTTCTATTGTATTTTGGCTGCTATTTTTCATCAATTGCACATGGAAATATTGCAGCTCAGAGCTTAAACTTCAGGGACAGGACAGTATTCCTGTCCCCTGCCCCACCCCACCTCCCGCACCCTGCACCCCAGAGCCAGCCCAGAGCTGCCTTGCTTGTCCCAGATAAAGTGTGTCCCTCTGTTTCCCAGGGAATTCTGGGTAGCAAGAGCCTGATCATTTACTTTATACCTTGATCTCTTACTGATGAGATGGCCATCTCACTAACAAGCATCCTGTATCTCCTCTCTAAGCAGGAAGAAGCCAACATAGAAGTCAGGAAGAGCAGCACTCTATCAGGAAACCTAGCCACAATCTTCTCTGCTTATTTTCAGCATACAGTGGCTCAGCTATGCACACTGCCACCTAAATTGAACACAGGATCTAGGGCAAAGGAACAAAAGAAAAAAAGAAGCAGACAATCAGTGATAGTGTCTGTGGGGTTGTACCCTTCCACTGCAAGGCAATATTAGCTAATATCTGAACTGTGCTTTCAGACCTTTGTACCTCTGCAGCCCAATAGCTGATAGGTAAATGTAAGACCATTTTGTGTCATTGTGATTATTCAACTTTCTTTATTTTGATGTTATATTTACTATCATTAATTTTTATAAATCACAATATTCGTATTTTTAAAACCTTTGCAAATAAAAAAAGGCCCAAAGTCGATGCATCACATTAGATTTTACACTTTCACAACTGAATATGTTTTTGTGCACATAGCCACTACAAAAAGTCAAAAAAGTCATGCTAGAATTAGATCTAGAAAAGCAATTATCTTTATATCCTCTTTCATTAACTCATGCCCATTGCCTGCAATCATTCTTCATCCCATTTAGCCATTCTTATTCTCTTTTTCATATGTTACACTGTACCTATATGTACATGTGTTTGCATATATACATATATTATTGGCTACATTCTACATATGAGGGAGAACATTTTTTTCAGAGACTGTATGACATTACTTAACAATATATATTTTAACTCCATTTATTTTCCTAAAAATTTATTTCATTTTCCTTTAATGCAAAATAGTATTCATATTCACATATATACCAAATTTGTATTGTTGGTTGATCTTTTGGTGGGCAATTAGGTTGATTTCAATTACTTGCTACAGTGCAAGCTGAGAAACTCAATTAAAATATACCTGTAGATGATGGACGTGGTACCATATAACTGTCATCCTAGCTTTCGGGCTGAGGCATAAATAGCATCAGTTTAAGCTCTACTTGAGGTACATAGTAAGAGCCTTTGGTGCCAAGAAGGAAAGAAGGGATGGATGGATGGATGGGTGGATGGATGGATGGATGGATGAATGGATGGGTAGATGGGTGGATGGATGGATGGATGGATGGATGGATGGATGGATGGATGGATAGATGGGTGGATGGATGGATGGGTGGATGGATGGATGGATGGATGGATGGATGGATGGATGGATGGATGGTGGATGGGTGGATGGGCAGGAGGAAGGGTAGGTTTCTTTTTATTTAGCTAATGTTGACATGTTAACCTGCATGGTAGATTTTACCATGGTGTGGTGATCATTTCCATTTAGTACTTTTTAAATTGATGTGGGGAGGCAGGGCACTTATATGCTGCAGCATGTGTGTATGGAAGTCAAAGGACAATTTTGAGGAGTTATTTCTCACTTTCCATCTTGCTGAGTCAAAGTGCATCTCATTTATGCCTCTGTGCTATATGCTCTAGGCTAACTGGTCCATGAGATTCTAGTCAGTTCTCCTGTCTCCACCTCCCTTGTCATAGAACTGCTGGGGTCACAGATAAAATTTTTACCTAGGGATTGAACCTAGGTCATCAAGCTTGGACAGTCAGAGTTTTTATCTGCTGAGCCACCTCTCTAGTGGCAGTACTTTCATATTTTGCAAAAACTTGTAGAATATAAGCTTAACAGCTCCTTATTTTTATTTGTATCCCATCACCACCCTGTCTGTTACAGCTATCCTTTCAGATTCTCTTGGTTTGGATGTGTTTCTTAATTATGTCCATCTCACTGCATTTAAGTTCTGAGGTGTGTGTGTGTGTGTGTGTGTGTGTTTGTTTGTTACTTATCTTACATGCTTTATGGCATTTACATAATACTTTTTGATCACCACATCTCCTCTAGGGAATTCAATATTACCAATCCTCCCTTTGTTCTCTGTTCTCCTTTCTTCCTTCCTCCCTCCCTCCCTTCTTCCCTCCCTCCCCTCCTCCCTCCCTTTCTTCCTACCCTCCTCTTCCTCTTCTTACCTTCTATCTTGGTCCCTTGTCTTTTCTCTCTCTTCCCCTTGATGGAAGGATCCTCAGGTTACTCTTTCCCCAATGTTTGTTCTCTCCAGAGCTGGTTCTGTTTCTTTGTTTTGTGTTTGTTTGCCTGGCTTCTTGGTTTTGTTTTCTCTTTGTATTTCTGGAAGGACCAGGGCTGAGTGTGTTCTCTTCGTTCTTGGATCTGCTCTCTCTGCACTTGGATAGAAGTTAGACTGCTTGTAAATATTTTGGGTTGCAATTCTTGCTCTAAGAACTTCTAGCATTGTCTTCCAATGAGAGCTGTGCAAAGGTCTGGGGATGCCCTGTTTTTTTTCTCCCCAACACCCCCCAGCCCCACCACATGCACACGTGCCACCCCAGACAACTGTCATAGAATTGTCTCCAGTAACTTCTGTTAGAGTAGTTATGCTCTGAGACCTAGAATAATCTTTCAATCTGTAGATTTCATCTTTCCTTAAAATGTCAAAAAAGAATTTAAATATAAGTTTAAATTCTTGCCAGGCATACACAAAGCCCTGAGTTCGATCAAGCACTAGAGATGCTGGATATGGTAGCACATCCATCTAACCCCAGTACTAGAAAGGCAGAGACAGGAGGTTCAGCCGAGTTCAAAGCCATCCTCTTGGCTATATAGTGATTTCAAGGCCAGCCTGGGATACATGAGATGTTGTCTCAAAATAAAGAAATAAAAATAAAACAGGAGGCTTGCCTATGACTCAGTCAGTGAGGTACTTGACATTCAAGCATGAGAACCTATGTTTGGATCTGTTGCACCATGTAAAATCCCCAGGCACAGTGATCCCTAATCCCAGCATTGAAGAGGCAGATACAGGAGAATCCTGGGGCTTGCTGGTCAACCAGTCTAAGAAATTCAGTGAGCTATAATTTTAATGAGAGATCCTATCTCAAAATAACCCTGTCTCAAAAAACCAAAAAATAAATAATAATAAAAATAATAATAATAATGTACAGAGAAATGGAGATATCTAACATTGGCTTCCATAGGCATGCACAAATATATGCATTCTCTTTCTGTCTCTGTCTATCTCTGTCTCTGCTTCTTTCTCCCCCTCTCTCTCCCTTTCTCTCTTTTTCTCTTTCCATCATACACAAACACACATACACAAATGTACATGCATGTTTGCCCATAGGAACACATACACAAACATGCATGCGTGCATGCTCATAGGAACACACATGCACTCACAAACGTGCATGCACATGTGCACATAAGAATACACACACAAAGATGTGTGTGTGGATGCATGTAGAAACACAGACACACATACATTCTGACTTCCTCATCCTGCTTCTAGCTTGTCTTCTACCTTTCCTAATTTAATCCTTTAATAAACGGTGCAGACAGGTAAGTACCTTGTCTCCAGAGAGCTCTGAGTATGTCAGCTCAACACTATCTCAAGTCTCAGAACTGCCTCTCCTCACCTTTCTTCAGGAAGGAGGTTACACAATGCTGAGGGTAATCACGCTCACACAGAAACAGCAGAATGCAGCTAGAAAACAAAAGCAATCTATGAATAGTGTCCTTTCTGAAGTAAATCCCTGTTAAATCCCCCTATCACAAGCAAACACATGTAAGCTAGAAAAAATCACAGCAATTGGAGAACTGAACTGATTGGTCAGATATATATTTAAACGTGGCTTGAAATATACCCAAAAGGAGGCTAGGGAGATAGCTCACACTGCATTTAAGATGCTTGCTTATTCATGAGGTCCAAAGTTTGATTCACACAAAGGTGGTGAGCCTGACTTGCCTCTAGCATCAGACACCTAAGCAAACGATGGTTAATAATCTTAACTATAATAAATTCAACACCCATTATTGCCTTTCAACACAAACTAGAAAACCATTGCATACCATCTCAGGCAAGAGGCTTAGTATATTAACTCCTAAAGTGTCCCAGAAGGCTTGATGGTAAGCTCAGAGGAAAGTGAACATTTAAAGATGGATGTAGAGAGCCAAGATTCCAACTGTTGGATTCCTTCCTGAATCTTCTGTGCAAAAACATCGAGTTTTAAAATAAGAATTACCATCTATGAATGCAAAACACATCAAGAAAAATCAAAAATAAAAAAACCCTACTCTTTCAAAACATACATTGTGTCATTAATTTGCTATGTACCTCAAATAATTGTATCAGGGCACAGCTAACGCTCCAGACCTTGTCCCTTTCTGGCCGCCTGTGTCCTGTCAGACAAAACCTCTGCAGACCCAAGGCTGAGCCCAGCCCTGCTCACCTCAGACACTGTGTGCTCCCAGAACCAGGCAAATTAGCACAGCCAGAGAGGAAATGTCCCCACAGGGTGAATCAATGCGCAGCAAAGGATAATGGGATTCCTGCCCCAGCAGCTGTGGCCTGCCCCTCCCCTCAGCACCTGTCAACCAGGGTAGACAGGGCGGGTCCAGGGCAACAGCTCCGCTCAGCAACCACATTGCTCATTAGCACCAGCCGGTGCCTGGGGGCCCCCCACACTGCCAAATAGTGTAGTTTTCCCCCCAGATGCAGAGAAACAATGGCTTCTCCTAGAAGGGCTGGCACAGTCCTTGTTAATCTTTCCCATTTCGCTTCTGTTTTGCCCTTTGCACAGTGCATATGAAGGGGTGGACTGGAAGGTGGGAATTAGGTCATTCAAGTTAATTTCACCAGCTCTACTTAGAGGCTGAGAACCATGGGAGCCAGCCTGCGTCGCTTAAAGCATGGAAATAATAGGCCAGATCCTGTCAGCCGGGATGATCAATGGCTCCCCTTGGGAGCGGTTTAAAAGCCATTTGCCCCAAAGAGGACTGAGGTCTTTCCATGGTTAAGGTTCTCTCTCCTCCTACTGTGGAGGGGAATAGGCATTGAGAGAGAAACGGGGCGTTTTAAACATCACTACCAGGCTGGAAAGCAAGGAGATTTTGATTCTTGAATGTTCCTGTTTAAGTGTACAGGAACAGTCATATATTTAAGTCTGTTAAGGCTACAAAACCACATTCTGGGACCAGGTGGAGAACCACCACCTATCCTGAATGCCAAGATGCTTATCAGTAGCCTGTGCAGGAAAGGGCCTGGAAGGCTTTTGGCAATGTCCATCAAGCTTGAAAAGTTAGGCCTCTGTTTTGGTACTTGGGTATGAAAATTTGACCCGAAACCATCCCTGTGTGTAGTAAGCTGTAACCTAATTAAGTGCACAAGCAAATTGCAACCTAACTGAAGAGTATACTCTTGTAGCAGAGTTGAGCCCCTGCCAATCATGCAAATTGAGATATATCCAATCACTAACGGCTAAAAGATCCCTCCATGGCCACGTGAGGCAAATGCCAATTTGCCAACTGGAGCCAATCAGCTGGTTTCCTGTTCTTTGACACACACACACACACACACACACACACACACACACACACACACACATATATATATATATATATATATATATATATATATATATATACCTTACACATGGTGCATTAGAAAATTCTGGACCATCTTTGGACTCAAATACAATAAACTTTTCGATTGATTTCTTTAACAATAGAAAACGTTTTCCTAAGAGTCTTGGTGCTGACTCAGGAGACTCTGGAAGGCACCTCTCAACAAACCAGCATCTTTTTCATTCCCCTTTTTATTCCTTTCTGTCCCCTGCTTCTCTTTTTCTGTGAACCTGACCTTGCTCCTCACTCCACAAGTTGCACGGCTACTTAATGCAGCCACCTGCCTTTCAGAGAACAAGCCTATCAGTTTCACTGAAGGGAAATCTGCAGCACCGCAGAACATCAGTAAGCAATCATTAGTCATCTCCCCCCATGCATTCACTATGGAAACCATTCACAAACAGGTTTGGATGCCTACTTGTACCAGCTCCTCATGTGCGCAAGGCTCTATTGAGACTTAGCTATGGGGATGGACTTTAGCCAGAAAGGAAAGGAAATGGGTTCTTCTCACCAAATCTGGATATTTCTAAAGAGCGAAGGAAAGCAGAGCCCCAAAGTCCTCAAACTTTCTAACAGCTCATGTAAGTGCGCATTAGCTGCCGGTGGCTCCTCACTGTAAAAGGCTGAACTTGTATAGCATTAAGAGTGGGTACTGGGGAGCACCCATTCTAGAGATAGAAGTGAGGAAAAAATAAAATCTAATTCCTATAGTCACCATTCAGAATGCTTGCTAAGTCTGTCTCTGTCTCTGTCTCTGTCTCTGTCTCCGTCTCTGTCTCTCTCTCTCACTCTGTGTGTGTGTGTCTATCTGTCTGTCTCTTTGTCCCCCATCCCCATGCACACACACATACACACACGTATCTATGCACCTATATATATTTCATATATAATTTCTCTTGTCCATTGAGCCAGTGCCAGTTGGTATTTTGAACCAAGTGGAATTGCTGCTTTCGAACAATTTTAACATACAAAAATAGCCATTTCACATGACTCAGCCTGCCATTGAAGATAGATTTTTGAGACGAGGATTAGAGTGCATGTTTGCTTCCATCCTGGTGGTTTTTCTTGAACCATGTAGCATTAACACTCCTGACTAGGAACATTGCTCCGGTTTGCTTTCTCCTACTACGATAAATCATTCTGACCAAAAGGAGAGAAAAGGGTCTAATTTGGATTGCACTTTTTTTTTTGTCATAGTCCATTAATGAGGAAAATCAGGACAAAGATTCAAGGCAGGAGCTGATGCAGAGGCCATGGAGGAGTACTACTTACTCTCTTGCTCCCTGTGGCTTGCTCAGCCTGCTTTCTAATTCACTCCATGGCCCTGGCCCATGGATGACACTGCTCACAGCGGGCTGACTCCTCCCACATCAGTTATTAATCAAGAAAAATATTCCATACCTGCTCACAGGTCAGCCTGATGAAGGCAAGTCTTCAACTGAGACTCCCTTTCTCTGATGACTCAAACTTGTGTAAAGTTGACAAAACTTTACCAACACAAACTTTGTAGTGGATTGCAGTTAAACTAGGGCCTGGGAGAAGACTCAGCGGGTCCTTGCTGTCAATACTGACCAGCTGAGTTCAATTCCTAGAACCCACTTAATAAAACCAACTTCTGCAAGTTGTCCTCTGCACAAACACATACACACACATGCACATGTATGCAAGTAAATGCACATGCATAAATACACATGCATGTGCATACTCATATGCAAATGTACACATGCACAGATACCTGTAAATAAGTAAGTACAAAAATTTTAAGCTAAACAAACAATTTCTCACACTTCATCATTTCTCATGCTATGGGTGTAAAATAAATGCTTAAGATTGCCACCTAAGGAGAAGTGTAAGCTTCTCACATTCTCATTTTGTTGTGGAAGAAATCTACATTTCAAACGCATTCCTGTCTTTGGAGCTTTGAAGCCAAACAAGAAGGATGGACTCTCTAAAGCAAGGGTGCATGGGCCCTTTTACCATTTAGTAGATTAAGGCTGGTTTCTGAATGATGCCTATATATCAAAGCCTGAAGTACACACACTTGTCCTTAACCTCCCACAAAGTTAGTTCCTATCATCAACAGCATGTGCTGCCTAAATATTTACCTTTGTCATCACTAAGACACATGTGGCCATCTATTTGTTGGCACATGCTTCCTGATTTAATACCATCCTTTCACTTGGACACGCCTAAAATACTAACTGAGTTGTGTTAAACTGAATGTCACTTGCCGGCTACCTGAATAGGGTGATACACTGATGAATAAGGCCCAGGGATGTTGGGGGTTCGGTGATAGTGATACAAAGCCAAAGTGAGAGAGGAACTTGAACTCAGAAAGCTGCTCTTGGGTCGCTCATCTGAAAGTCTGAAATAGAACAAAGACTGTTTCCTTTGCGAAAGCATCGGCAGGTTACCACTGGGAAATTACAACTGAAGGCATCTCATCCCCAGAAACCTTCCCTGGAGATGAGTCACTACCCCTACATATGCTTCCTCCATATCTCACCAAGTGCACAACAAAAAACAACTTAGAAAATACCCAGAAATGTCACACTGGGGCCCCTCCAGTCCCATTCGTGTCCCAGATGGTAGAATGGGAGATCCAAGGTAGAATTCATAAGCTTGTGATACGTTTTGAAGTGACTAAAAAATAAAGCATGAAACTCCTTCAAGAAATTAGACTATGAAAATCTCCAAAAACTTCTTCCGCCCTACACATTGTTTAATTTTGGATATAAAAGATTTTCTTTGGGGTTAAATCCAAGCTATACATCCCTATACACGGAAGGGTTTTAGCCAAATAGCCTGAAATGCCTGTAGAGGACATAATGTGTAAGTTCTTACTCTCTGAAAGTCTCTCTTCTGATTTCCCACACTCCAGGCAACGTATATAAATGTGCATTCATTGTGGTATCCTTCTGTGTCGCATCCAGAGGTGGGAGCAAGTTCCAGCTGCTTGTAAATAAGGGACCTCAGCTGAGGCAGAGCCAGGATCCCCTTCACTTTGATCAAATCTTCTACTTGCACTGTCAGAGAGCTGGGTGCGTGCCAGGATTTCCCCTTAATTCTACAGCAATGAACACAGGCATAGCCCACCTATGGCAGCAAGTGGCAATAGGTCACACTGGGTAGCTAGGTGTATGGATGGACACTCCTGTCAGACTGCCTCTAGGGAGCACCCTGTAGTCCTCTCCAGTGCTGGAGATTCTGCTGTGGTCTGTGAGGTGATAGATCACATCTTCCCTGTTGGAGATTAAATGGAGCCAAAGATGAAGTGATTGCTACCACTATCCTTATTCCACAAAGAATAGTAACCATGGGATCCCACAGACCAGACCTCCTCCACACGTCCAGCTGCCTCTCCTGCCCACCCTCTACTGGGTGGTTATTGCTAACTCTATTGTGAAATGTCAAATGCTATTTATGTTGACATCAAAAAAAAAAAATCTTCTGAGAGAGAAAACAGCCTTTAAAAATGAGCAGTCCCAATAGTAAGTCTGCAGCTTTGAGAGCCCCTTTGGCATGTAAGGAACCTGTGTGCAGGATTAAAAAGGAACACCAGTCCTTAGAGGTGAGGTGTCAATGTGCTGATCAAATTGAAACCCAGCTCATTCCAGGACCAGAGGACGTCAGACAAATCAACACACAGCTACTGTTGATCTCCTAGGAAAGCAATAATAATATGCTGGATTCATTTTCTGTTTTTTTTTAAAGAGATTTATCAAAACACAAAGTTTGTTTGTTCTATGGACAAGTTTGTATTCTCTGGCTGGATTCTATCAGCCTTATGATCTGAAAACTATAGCATCACTCACTCCCACATGGGACCATGGCTGCTGTCATACTACAGCAGAGCTGACTACAGGAAACAGATACCCAAAGGCCTACAGAAGCTGAAATATCTATGATCTATCCCTTTGTAGAAAAAAAAAGGAGGGGCAACTTCTGGCTTAATCTATGTGTTAGTCACTGAACATGCTAGAAAAATACAAGTGAAGATAAAGCACTAACTTCTGCAGAGTAGGCAGGAGAGGCAGCCTGAGGAACTCGTCTTCCTGGCTGAAAGGAGTGTCTTTGGATCTTCTTACCTCCACTTCCAACTAGGTGAGTAAAGATGATGGGGGGATAGGGCACAGCATGGGTGTTAGTCTTAACACAACCACCAGTGCGGGAGAAAGATGCTGGCTGAATGATAGGGGGTATGGGGAGGACAGAACTGTGGGAATGAACGCCACTGGCAGAGTACCAGTAGAGCAGTCTACCCCTGCCCTCCCGCTCCTCTTTGCCTACCAGGCTCCAGACCGGCACTAGCTGCTCCAAAGTCAAGAAAAGTAAGACCTAAACAACATCCTAACCTGAATCATAGGAAAATGATGGCCACTTGAGTTGGAATCTGTGCAGGGGAGTGGAGTACAGAGAAAACCAGGGTAAACAAACCCTGAGAACCAGAAAATGTGGCGTAGGAAGGTTGTGAAGGTTTATACACGGAAAGAAGTGAGATCCTGGGGTCTCCTCTGAGCAGGAGGCTGGAGGAAAGATCCTGTTTGGTTGTTTTCGACGATGGTATGGATCCTTTGTGTGCTTTTCCTGCCAAAGGTTGAAGTCAGAAGAATAAAACTAACAAACATCCAGGAGGAAGACCTGAAAAGACATAGGACAGTCAGGAGCCAGGTGGTGGCCTGGGACCACCATCAGGACCCCCAGGGAGAACCTGAGAAGCCTCCATTTGTCATATGTCTTGAGCTTTTAAACCTGTGTAATATTCTCATAACTTTATTTACATACAAGACACTGGAAAACGCCATATTTCATAGGAGCTGGAGAACCTGGAAATCAAGAGAACAATTAAGCTGTAGAGAAGGAAACACCACTTGTTTCTGACACTGACTGGCTGTTTACAACAGTGCTCCTTCAGAAAACAAAATCAAGGAATTACTTTGTCAACATGTGCAAATTTAGCCTCTGGGGACTTGGGGAGGGGCCGTGGGAGCATTTCTGTAATTACAAGTCGCACAAAGGTACTTCAAGCTTGGCACTGATGGGGATGTGCAAATTGAAAACGATGTAGTGACAGTTGGTGGCAGAAATCCTAGGAAAGACGGAGCCTGCCAGGTACCAATCCGTGCGTGACAAACTCCTCGAGAGTGCATGATGACTCGAACTTCCTCCGATGACTGAATGCTAGCTCTCAGAGATGAGCCTTCAGAGTTCTTAAAGATGGACCTAACATCACATGCAGTCCCTGGTGACACAAGCAACCTCCTTCCTTCTCTCTCCCATCAAAGACTCGCAGGGATTATTTTTTAATATAGGAAGATAGGACATCCAAGAATCACACTCTTAGTTTTGAATTTCCATCATTTATGAAAGTGAAACAAATAAACAAAGTGAATCGCATGGCATATATAAAGAACCATCGCAGAGGCCAGCAACGGGTCTGGGAACTCACAGGAAAGGCACATTTTCCTTTCTGTAGGCTCTAGATACTTACTGTGTATTTTTGCTTGGGCCTTTGTAACTAAAAGCGTAGAGAAGTGTTTCATTTTCTATGGTGGGAGTCTGTACCACATATGGCTGGGCAGCCACTTTTCCTCCTGGGAGCCAGGATCCGAGCTGCTGGGCTCTAGCTTCTGTGGTCTCCTCTCTGGGCATCTTGGGTAGCCCATGCCTAGAGAAGCCCAGCTGGACTCTAATTGCATGCCCACATAGTACCCTCTGTGTTGTTGTTCCCTTCTTACTGCTCTTAGTCATTCGGTGCCCAACCTAATGACCTCATCCTCTCTGGGAGACCTTCTGGAAAGACCATCTCTAAGGTCAAAACCTAAGGTACCAAGGTTCAGAGCATCAGGATCTCTGTTTCTCTACCCTATCTTATTTGTTTGGGGTGGGGAGGGATGCACTTTAAACCATAAAAACATTTACTTTAGTGTTTTTGTTTTTTAGACAAGATGTAATCCATGCTCACCTCAAACTTACTGCCAGGGATGACTGCTTCTGTCTCCTGAGTGCTAGGATTTACAGGTAAGTGCCCCAGGCCTGGTCCCTAAGGTGCTGAGGATAGAGCCCAAAGCTCTGTGAACATTAGGCAAGCACTCTCCGAACTGAGCTCCACCCCCAATTCCTGGCATGTGTTTTACACTTGGCAACACACTAGGCGTCAAGGTTGTCATTGGTAGTCATAAAATTAGGACTGGAAGGAAAGGGTTAATCCTTTAACACTTGAAGCACTTAAAGAATTGCTTTGCCAAAATTAGGACCAGGAATCTGAAGGATGATAGCTATTTCTATTACCATTTACAGCGGAGGGAGGGATCTAGACAGTCCAGGGTCAAGGTGTGCACCGGAAGTAACCAGAGTGAGGCTGGGTAACGCTGATGGGCGCCTATCAGGGGAGAGCAGCTGCTGAAGGCCAGCGGGCGAAGGCGGGGCTCTTGGCAAAGGGAGAGAGAGGAGACTGCGGAGCATATGTCTGTGAGCTGAAGTCGTGAAAAGCGCGAGGGAGAGCTCCTCATTCCACTGACTGCTCTCTTATCTCCCACAGTCAGTCTTGTTTCCTGGCTACTCCCTCCCACTCCCTTCCTCCCCTCTTTTTATAATGTGTAGAGCTATTTAGTTTGGCATTTTCTTATTTTTCAGCAATATATTCATGAGCAAGGCCAAAAGTCTGTCTCAAGAATAGTGGACTTCCCGTTCCTTTTCTCTAGGCACCACCTTATAACACGCCCCACCCCGGCAACACCCTGCCTCTTTTTCAGAGAACTGGGCACTTCTTTTCATTACATTCCACTGTCTTCTGTGGCACAGGTACTAAGAGCCCAAGTTCTGGAGTCAGATACCACAAAGAACCCAAGGCACATTAAAGGAGCAGTATGTTTGCAGTGCCCCATTCTCTACTACACGATCTATAGTATGGATCAGCAGGGCAGTTCACGGACAAGGCTGAACAGAGCTCCTGGCATGTAACCCAGCCTAATCCATATCGGTGATGAGAGTGCTTGACATACGCATCGTCTATATTCCATCTCTTCTCAGTTTGAGGATCATTTTGCTCAGTACGTAACAACACACATCAATCAAGCATGCATAGAGTGAATGCTCATGGAATTAATTAATTAATTTTTAGTGTTTCAATTTGAAAGTTTCCCTCATAAGCTCCTATGTTTTCTTGGCTGTTACCTGATGGTGCTATTTTGGGAGAAGTTAGAAATCTCAGGAGATCATATCATTCCACCAGAGAACTCCTAAACCTGATAAACAGCTTCGGTGAAGTAGCTGGATATAAAATTAACTCAAACAAGTCAATGGCCTTTCTCTACACAAAGGATAAACAGGCTGAGAAAGAAATTAGGGAAACAAAACCCTTCTCAATAGTCACAAATAATATAAAATACCTTGGCATGACTCTAACTAAGGTAGTGAAAGATCTGTATGATAAGAACTTCAAGTCTCTGAAGAAAGAAATTAAAGATCTCAGAAGATGGAAAGATCTCCCATGCTCATGGATTGGCAGGATCAATATAGTAAAAATGGCTATCTTGCCAAAAGCAATCTACAGATTCAATGCAATCCCCATCAAAATTCCAACTCAATTCTTCAATGAATTAGAAAGGGCAATCTGCAAATTCATCTGGAATAATAAAAAACCTAGGATAGCAAAAACTCTTCACAAGGATAAAAAAACCTCTGGTGGAATCACCATGCCTGACCTAAAGCTGTACTACAGAGCAATTGTGATAAAAACTGCATAGTACTGCATATAGCGACAGACAAGTAGACTAATGGAATAGAATTGAAGACCCAGAAATGAACCCACACACCTATGGTCACTTGATCTTTGACAAGGGAGCTAAAACCATCCAGTGAAAAAAAGACAGCATTTTCAACAAATGGTGCTGGCACAACTGGCGATTAACATGTAGAAGAATGTGAATCGATCCATTTCTATCTCCTTGTACTAAGGTCAAATCTAAGTGGATCAAGGAACTACACATAAAACCAGAGACACTGAAACTTATAGAGGAGAAAGTGGGGAAAAGGCTTGAAGATTTAGGCACAGGGGAAAATTTCCTGAATAGAACAGCAATAGCTTGTGCTGTAAGATCAAGAATCGACAAATGGGACCTCATAAAATTGCAAAGCTTCTTTAAGGCAAAAGACACCATCATTAAGACAAAAAGGCCACCAACAGATTGAGAAAGGATCTTTACCTATCCTAAATCAGATAGGGGACTAATATCCAATATATATAAAGAACTCAAGAAGGTGGACTCCAGAAAATCACAAACCCCATTAAGAAATGGGGCTCAGAGCTAAACAAAGAATTCTCACCTGAGGAATACGGAATGGCTGAGAAGTAACTGAAAAAATGTTCAGCATCCTTAATCATCAGGGTAATGCAAATCAAAACAACCCTGAGATTCCATCTCACACCAGTCAGAATGGCTAAGATCAAAAATTCAGGTGACAGCAGATACTGGCAAGGATGTGGAGAAAGAGGAACACTCCTCCATTGGTGGGATTGCAAGCTTGTACAACAACTCTGGAAATCAGTCTGGAAGTTGCTCAGAAAATTGGACATAGTGCTACCGGAGGATCCAGCAATACCTCTCCTGGGCATATATCCAGAAGATGTTCCAACCGGTAAGAAGGACACATGCTCCACTATGTTCATAGCAGCCTTATTTATAATAGCCAGAAGCTGGAAAGAACCCAGATGCCCCTCAACAGAGGAATGGATACAGAAAATGTGGTACATTTACACAATGGAGTACAACTCAGCTATTAAAATGAATGAATTTATGAAATTCCTAGGCAAATGGATGGACCTGGAGGGCATCATCCTGAGTGAGGTAAAACAATCACAAAAGAACTCACATGATATATACTCACTGATAAGTGGATATTAGCCCAGAAACTTAGAATACCCAAGATATATAATTTGCAAAACACATGAAACTCAAGAAGAACGAAGACCAAAGTGTGGACACTGTGCCCCTTCTTAGAATTGGGAACAAAACACCCATGGAAGGAGTTACAGAGACAAAGTTTGGAGCTGAGATGAAAGGACAGACCATCTAGGGACTACGATATCCGGAGATCCATCCCATAATCAGCCTCCAAACCCTGACACCATTGCATACACTAGCAAGGTTTTGCTGAAAGGACCCTGATATAGCTGTCACTTGTGAGACTATGTCGGGGACTAGCAAACACAGAAGTGGATGCTCACAGTCAGCTATTGGATGGATCACAGGACCCCGAATGGAAGAGCTAGAGAAAATACCCAAGGAGCTAAAGGGTTCTGCAACCCTATAGGTGGAACAACAATATGAACTAACCAGTACCCCCTGGAGCTCGTGTTTCAGCCTGCATATGTATCAGAAGATTGCCTAGTCGGCCATCAGTGGAAAGAGAGGCCCATTGGTCGTGCAAACTTTATATGCCTCAGTACAGGGGAACACCAGGGCCAATAAGTGGAAGTGGGTGGGTAGGGGAGTGGGGGGGTATGGGGAACTTTTGGGATAGCACTGGAAATGTAAATGAAGAAAATACCTAATTAAAAAAAAAAGAAAATAAAAAGAAAGAAATCTCAGGAGAGGGGAGCCTAGTTGAAGGAAGTAAGTCACTGGGGTTATGTCCCCAACCCTGGTCCCTTCTGACACCCTTTGCTACCCTCCTCCACTCTGGTTAAGTGGAAGTGAGCATCTTTTGCTGCAGATTGATACCACAGTAGCCTACCTTGTCTTAGGTTCCGAGTGACTGAGCCAACTCACTAGCAGCTGAAACCTCTATAACTATGAGCTTAATTAACTCTTTCTCTGCTTTCAATTGCTCATGTTTGTTATTTAGCCACATTGATATAAGTGACATTAAGACAAGGGAAATATTCACCCAGCACATGAAGTTCCACAGATGTGGGTTTTGTCTCAAGTAGACATTGGCCAGTTCTAAAAAGAGCTATGAGTCTTTTTCTATAGAAGAAGATAATTCTAAAATAAGGAAAACTGAAATATATAGAAGAAATGCATTTTCCCTCCCTAAGATTTTTAAAGTATACTAGACAGTTAAATAAAAAAGAATGTAACATTACCTGGTACAGTAATTGGAAACCTATGTATAAATCAAACAAAACTTTGTGGAGAACAGCTAAATCAATACTATACTATAGTACCCAATGTTTGAAACTAGTGCAGAAGCAACAAGAGAAAACTAGTTTCTTCTGGTCAAGACAAAAATCTCTGGCCTTGATGGAGAACTAACACTGGGCTGCAAAACCCTCTGGCCAAGGGCCCACACCCTTGGGAGGCTGACAACCTTAAGCCCTTTAGTGAAATACTGTTCCTTTGCTTCCCAGGATTCCCGCCCCTAGTAAAGTCCTTATGAGCCAAGCCTCCATGACGTCCACCAGATCTGTCCACCTTGCTGTGTCCACCAGAAGGTGCAACTCTTCTTTTTGACCTTTTATCTTTCTCATTCTTTCTGATGCCGTCCAGGACCAAAAAGATGCTTTTTCTGGTAGTCTGGATTTCTCTAACTCTTTCTCAGAAACTCAAGGCATTGAAAACAAGACAATAGAGAAAACGAATGAAACAAAAACATCACTTTGAAAACTGCTGGTTATGGCCTCTGTGGGAATGTTCCTGGCAGCAGCATGTGTTTAGGTACCACTTCTCAGCTTATGGCACTGTTTGAGGAGATTATAGAATCTTTGGGGTCTGCTGGCCCAGAATCTGCCTCCTGTTCAGTCTTGTGAAACATTCCTCTACAGGCTTCTACTGACACAAAGCAGGCTCTCTGGCCACCATGCTCCCCACCAGCAGGGCGGAACCCCTGAATCTGTGAGTCACAGAAACCTCTGCTCGCTTGTCTCTGACAGATATTTTGTCACAGCAACAAAAAAGTAACTGATACAGCCAGTAAAACTCACTATCCGCAATAAGAAAAAAGAGAACTCACTGGTAAATGGAACAGTGCATATCTCTATAGACACATAATAAAGAAGCTAGAACCAATCATTCACAACAGTGTAACTGTTGCATTAGTGACTTTTCTGTGGTTGTAATAAAATACCATGACTCAAAGGAACTTCAGAAAGGATGCCTGCATTCTCATGGCATTGAAGGCATGGCATGTTGCAGCAGTGGGAATAAAATGCTGGCTGACCACATTCTGTCCACATACAGGAAGCAGTGTGTGTGTGTGTGTGTGTGTGTGTGTGTGTGTGTGTGTGTGTGTGTGAGAGAGAGAGAGAGAGAGAGAGAGAGAGAGAGAGAGAGAGACAGACAGACAGACAGACAGAGAGACAGACAGAGACAGAGAGACAGAGACAGACAGAGAGACAGACAGAGACAGAGAGAGATGGGGGGGGGGGGGACGGGGTGGAGGCTATAAACCCCCAGCCTGCCCACACAGCACCAAATTTTCAAACGCATCCTGGGGGGGGGGGGTATCGTTTCTCATTCAAACTACTACAATAACAGATTAAATGGACCAGTTTCTCAACAAGCACAAACTATGAAAACTCATGCTTATCAATATATGATTTGAATAATATCATTACCATTAAGGAAGTTTAACTGTATACATTTTAAACTCCCAAATGAGAAAATTCCAGGCCTAGGCAGTTTTTTTTTCAGAGAATTTTGCCAAGTGCTTAAAGAATAATACCAGTTCTGCAGTCTCTTCCAGAAAAGATTTCCTAACTTATTTTAGAAAGTTGCTATTATCATGCTGACAAATATCTAAATCAGACAAAACCAGTTGAAAATAAAAAGACACTTAGCTAAATCTTCTTCATGAATGTAGGTGTAACACCCTTTAACAAAATGTTCACAAACAGAATCCATCCAACAGTAAGGGGAGTTACATACCATATGGAGTATTTTGTTCCCAGAACACACTAGTGTCTCAATACTTGAAAATCAATCAGTCTGATCAGGCATGCTAACAAGCTAATGAATAAAATCCCAGGGTTGTATCTATTGACCCTCAAAAATCATTTGCTAAAAACCAATACTTACTCGTGGTAAAAAATCTCTCAGAAAGATAGGGACTAAAGGGAAACTTCATCCTGATAAAGAGCAGCTACAAAAAAAAAAAAAAAAAAAATTTCAGCTCACTCTCTCCCTAATGGTAAAATGCTGAATTCTTTCCACTCTGAAATTCCAAGCAAGGCAAAAAAGGCCAACTCTCCCTGATTCCATGGGAAATTCTAGATGATACAATAAGGCAAGATAAGGAAGCAAGAAAATATACATCAGAAAGGAAGAAGTAAAACTGTCCTGGTCTTCATACCTCATCACCACCTACATAGGAAATCCCAGGGAATCTCCCCCATCAAAATAGGTAGGCTTCTAAACTCAGAACACTTGGCAAGGTGTAAGATGATCTAAGATAAATATTTCAAAGATAAATATATATATTTGAATACTGTGAGCTGTGAGATTACGAATACAATAGTATTTTTAGCCACTCAAAAACTAATAGATACCTAGGTGTAGATTTAACAAAGCAGGAAAGATGATTGGCTAAAAACCATATGCACTGATACAAGAAATCAAGAAATATGTCAATTAATAAAAAGAGACACAGTGAGATATGTTCGTTAATGGAGAAAAAATGTTCTGGTTAGGTTTTGGATTTTTTTTTTTTTGGCTTTTTGTTTTTGGGGGGTCTTGTTTTGTTTTGTTTTGTTTTGTTTTGTTTTGTTTTGTTTTGTTTTGTTTTGTTCCAACTTGACACAAGGTAGAGTCATCTGGGACAAGGGAGTCTCAACTGAGAAAATGCCTCAGTACTTCAAACCGGCCTGTAGACTCTTCTGTGAAGCATTTTCTTGTCTAATGACTGACGTGGGAGGGCTCATCCTACTTGAGTTAGCCCAAGGTCCTGGGTGACAGAAAAGCAGGCTGAGCAAGCCATGATAAGCAAGTATAAGTATGCAGTGCTGCTCTAGGGTCTCTGCTTTTGTTATTGCCTCCATGTTCCTGCCCTATGTAAGTTCCTGTCTTGGCTTCCCTGCAGGATGGACTGTGATCCAGACATCTAAGCCAAATCAACCCTTTCCTCTGCCGTTGCCTTGGGTCACGGTCTTTATCACAGCAGCAGTAGGATGCACACCATCTCCACGGAATAGAGAGCAGCAGAGCAATGATCTCAAGTCTCAAATTGATGAACTTGCTCACTATAGTTGCTATTTTTCATAAAAAGAGAAAAGATGGCTTTAGAATTCACATGAAACTACAAAGAAATTACAATGTTTAAAATGTATTTTGAAAAATACATAAAGTGGGAAGAATCAGTCGGTATAATTTTGAAACTTCTATAGTTATAGTGCTATGGTCTACGGTATTGGTGGAGGTGCAGGCACATAAAGCAATGGGGCACCAGAGAGAATGTAAAATCAGCACACATGAATACACCCAACTGCTGTTAGACAAAGGGAAGACAACACGGTGGAAGAAACACAGAGCTATGAGCAAATGGGACAGGAGTCACTGGACATGACCCCAGAGGTCCACAGAACTAATGCACAAGTCATAAGTATCCATCCAGGAAAACGGGTCAGGTCAAGAACACATAGAGCCTGTCTATTGCATTGTCTTCAACTGCATATCTAGAAATAAAACATTTCAGTAAAACACAGAACTGTTTTTAATTTCTCTCTCTCACTCTCTCTACCTATCTATGTGTGCACATGTGTGTAACACCCACAGAGAGTCAACATCAGCTGTCCTCCTCAACTGCTCATCATCAATTGGTAAGCCTGGGTAGCCAGGGAACTCTGGGAATCCATCCACTTCTACCTACCCACAAAGAAGATTAAAGGAGTAGGCCATTGTGCCCAGTTTTTATTTTATTTGTCTATAGGGACGTTGGGGACTAGAACTCATGTCCTTATGCTTGTGTGACAAGCTCTTTACCAACTAGGTCATCTTCCTGGTGCCAAAATACTGAAGACTGACAGTCTTACTACTTCCCCATCCTTCAGGCATGATGCAAGTGCTGAGAGAACCAGGCATGAGACTTGGTTACTTGTGTGTCTCCTATGAAAGCACCCTCAGAAACCCGCAAGTGTTTTCAGTAGGTCAACACACTGCATGCTAGTTTGCTAGAGAGGAACTCTGGAGCATGGGCAGGGTCCTGTACAAGGATACGAATGGGCCTCATTCCTATGTGCTGGCTTTATAGTTGGCTGCTTCGGAATTCTCCAAGAAAGCTGCAGACTCGTGTGGACAAGTATATGCCACAGTCCTGTCGCAGGAAACACTCTGCTGAGCCTGATCTGGGCGGGGGTGGGGGTGGGGGTGGTATCATCAAACACTTTGCAATAATGAAAGCAATGACAGTCGGGTTTTGGTGTCTACTTATACATGCTGTCAGCATCCTTGGCATTACCTAGTTTCCCACTGGCGTTCTATAGCCCAAAACCACCGTTATGTTAACTTCAGAAGGTGAAAGGGAAGCAGACACTATTGGAGGGTGGTAGCCAGTGAGTGCTTGGGGAAGTATCCAGACCACTGTCCAGCATGTGTGCCCTCAGCAGGGCTTGTCAACACCATAGACTAAGCCCTAGCACTAGAGACAGCACAAAGCGCTGACTAGGCATTTGCAGAGGTAATTTGTAAATGGAGTGTTGAGATCCAGCCTCCACTTACTCCCTAACTCCTTTTCTCATTTCTCCAGCCTACTTTACAGGAGCTGTTAGTCCACCGAGGGGTGTTAATTCAAAGCATTTAGAGACATTAAAAAAAAAAAACCAATTTCGTAAACCACCAGAAGAAACTAGAAAAAGAATGTCTGCATGTGTCTGAGAAAGTAAAAACAGTTATAAATTCTCTCCCACTCTATTTTTCCAAGTCAAATGTTTTTTTTTTAAACTGTCATGCCAATTAAGGTTTTTCCTCAGTTCCCTGATTTTATATTTTATAACATTTAATGGCTGGGGTCAGAAGATGGCTATTATACCATTTTGTTATCATCAAGATTCTTTAAAATCCTTACCATCTTGAATACCTCACATAGGGGTCCCCAAAAGGACCCCCTACTTCCCAAGGCATGTGGGAGGGAAAAGGTCATGGGCTGAGGGTAAGTAAGCTAATGAAGGAAAGAAAGAACATGGCTATTCTGTTAAAAGCAGGCAGATGCTAGAAAAAAGATCTGGAAGAGGCCCTGCCCACCACACTACAGCGCCTACCTGGGGAAAGACAGGAAAGTACAATGAAGGCCCAAGGAGAAGAATTTTTAACAAAGAATCCGGTTTCTCTATTGTGTAAAAAGAACCCAAGATGCAGCTGGAACTTCGAAGACTTCCTAGTGGTTTTTGCACCACAGAACACAATAGAAACATTTTCCCGAAATTTTTACCTCCAAGAAGATGACTAGAAAATTCAGAGAGTTACTGTGATCTGAAAACCTTATAGATTCTAACTTCTGAAACAGACCAGTGTACCTGATAGTGAAGTCATTTGAAAATGCAAAATGGAAAAGCAGTAGTTAAGGAGAATGACTCTATTTACTTACAGCAACACAAAGTTTGAGTCTACACTCTGGGCTATATCTGAAGCTCATCTAAGTTAGTTCCCTAGGAATCTTTCCCATGAGTTGAACCTTGAACCTCTGACCTAGTATTTCAGAATTTGTAAGAATGGGTCCATAGTGCTGAGCTATTTGGTGGAATCACCACAGAGGCTTCTGGGCCTGGATTTGAGAGATTCTGCAGCCACCCCTCTACGGCCATCCCCCTGCGGCCATCCTCTTGCAGCCATTCTGGCAGGAGTTTTTACTCCTACATTCTACAGATGCCTTCCCTGTCTTCAGCCCTAAGACTTGAAACCCTGCCCCCTGCCCAAGGAATTAAAATTCGCCAGGATCATCACACTGGGAGAGGGAGCAGGCTGGTGCCAGTCAGAGGGAGAACATGCCTCCCAGGAAGAGCTCACATAGTTCTGAGCACTTGCCAGGCCACTTTGCCGAGGACTGGAGCAGAGAGAGTGCATGAGACCACACTTTATCAGGACTGTTCCTCACTTAAACCTAACCCTCTTCTCAGGACTCTAAAATAGACTTCAAGGTCCTTGAAATCCTTCCTTTGTTCTTCTTCCTGATGTGGCCACAATGAACAGGTCTCCTTTCTCTGACTTTCACAATTTCTTATTTCTTTAACTGGTATATTGAGGACAGGTGGCCCACCCAGCCTAGCTTCTTAGGGCTGCCGGGGCCCAGGCTTGGACCTTAACAGTCACCTATCCCAAGATGTTGGGGAGCTGGAGGCTCAAACAATGAGACCTATAGTGCCATAGACAGCAGACCACAGCAGAAACAAAGACAAGACACAGGCGGAAGACTCAGCACTGAGAGCTCTGAATACACAGGTCATTGAAAAATCTCGCAGCACACCATGCTACATTGGCAACTTAAGATCCACCACCCTTACTAGTGCTAATGAGAAAACTTGAATCCCATCGAATCACACTTTCCCCCTGAGAGCCCATTCTACTCCCTGAATGACTCCATCAGAGAAACTGAGTCCCGCAGCACGTCACAGTGTGTGTCAAGCTCAATGGCCTAGGACACAATACAAACTTTTTTGGAGATGTGAACATCACCAGGCCACTTGCCCTAAGATCGTTCTCAGACAGATTGCATGTGAGCTTCTGAACCCATCTTTCTGCTGGGATAAGGGAAAGCCTCCTTGGCCAGTTGCAGCTCACACACTCACCATGTCAGCAACGGCTGGCGTTAGCCACCAATGAACTGGTATTCCCTTCAAAACACATACCAATGAATAGTCATGTTTTTCAACTACTTCCTGGCAGTGGAAGTAGTGATTGTTTAATAGGAAGAAGATGCTATGGAAAACCTCATGGTTTTTCTCTAGACATTCTCATGGCTTGGTGACCTAGTCATCTTTCTCCTGGTAGTCAACTCTAACTCTTGCAAATACTTCATAGGGAACTGTTTTTCCTGTTGTTGTTGTTGTTTTTTTCTTTACCTATGAGTTAACAGGTAAACTAGTAGGCATGCTAATTAATAACTGTAACCTAACTATTTTCACCAAAACCAGAAGCTTAGTTGTGTCCCAACGCACATGCATCTGTTGGTCAGAAGTCAGTATTGATAGGTAAGCTCCAGTCTGTTAGGATTCTCTTCTGTCCAGGCCACGTGAGTTCCCCAGCATCCATTCCTAGCATGGTCTCCCACGCAATGGGGAGAGAGGACTTCTTCTCTCTTCCAGACAATCTATGAAGTGTCACAGGAAAACATATGAGCTCAGGGATATGAAATGTTCCTGGAGGCTCTCAACTGGCCCACAAATGCACTGTGTCATTAGTAAATCAGGAAGCTACCCTGATCCCTCTACACCTTGTCTTGGGCCCATATTCTCCATATACCTCACTCAGGGAACTCTTCTGCACCATCAGAGACCTGAGCTATTGGTGGAGAAGTACTTGGTTGTATTTGTGATTTCCATTTTACATCTCAAAAGCCTTGTATGAAGCCAGCAATTTCACAGGTCATTTTAATGTCACAAGCATTTCAGTTTAGATGAGAGAGAGAGAGAGAGAGAGAGAGAGAGAGAGAGAGAGAGAGAGAGAGAGAACATGCAAGTCTCTGAACTGAGAGCTAAAGGCAATGCTACTGCTTTAAGTTGGATTGGAAATGGCTCTTATAAACCCATGTATTAAAGACCTGATCACCAGTCTCGGTCACTAAGGAGAGATGGTAGGTAGAACCTTTTAGGAGGTTCCTGGTGGAAGGAAGTTAGGTCATCTGTGCAGGGTATCAGTGATGGATATTGGGACCCCACTTCTAATCTGATGAACTGCCTCAGCAGCCCAGCTATGATGTGCAATGCTGCCAAAGGCCCAAACCAACAAGGCCAGGCAACTGAACTCTTAGAAACCATAAGCCCCAAAATAAACCCTTTGTTTATTAAATTTATTTTCTCAGGTATTTTGGGAGAGTGATGGAAAGTTGGCTAATACAGCTGCTGGAGGGCTTCAGGTAAAAACAGAGACCCCATCCCCACACCACCCCCCACACCACCCCCCAAGCTCATCAGGCATGTGGTCTCATTGACCGTATGCTTCTTGCTATAGAGACTTTATCGAGACTTTATTGAGACCTGCATTGCTTTACAACACAGAGATAAAAGCTGATTAATGTTGTGCCTGCTCATTCTCTTTCCTCTTACTTAGCATTCATTATTTAGGTGTTTCTAGATGAGGGGGATACTTCAGTGGCCATGCTCTGTCTTTATCTTTTGGGTCAGCATTTCCTGTATACTAGTTCCTGCCTAAACCACATCACTTTCTATTTCACTTTGCCAACATTCCTTTAATTGTTTTTTTTTGTTGTTGTTGTTTTGTTTTGTTTTGTTTTGTTTTTATTATTCTTCACTAAGGTAGAACTGCTCTCCTGAATGTGTCTCTGGAAGCGTGTCACTTCCACTGGGATGGTATCTTTTATTTTAAAAATCCACGGTTAGCTATTTTGAGATCTAATTGTGTGGCATTGAATATGTGCTGTGCTGGTTTGTTTTCAAGGAGAGCATCCTTAGACTCGGAGGCTGGGCTAAGACACACCTGCATGGAAGCAAGAAGTACCAGGCAAAAGTAAGGGAGGGGAAGAAGGGACTGGGAAGGAACCCAGTGAGAAGTAAGGAAGCAGGTCTACCTTCCAGTGGGGACAGCGCATGAAGTCTTATCTGGGCTTTAGGGTTTTTTTTTTTGTTTTGTTTTGTTTTGTTGTTGTTTGTTTGTTTGTTTGTTTTTTGAGACAGGGTTTCTCTGTATAGCCCTGGCTGTCCTGGAACTCACTTTGTAGACCAGGCTGGCCTCGAACTCAGAAATCCACCTGCCTCTGCCTCCTGAGTGCTGGGATTAAAGGCGTGCGCCACCACACCTGGCTTGGGCTTTAGTCTTTTATACAGCAAAGGAGATGTGTGTTTCAAAAGATGGCTTAGAAGACAGCAATTAGGTAAAGAACAGAAAATGAGTTCCTGAGAGGTCTACTACATGGAGATCAGATTCTGACAAAAGCATTGCATTCGTTGGGAGGAAATGACTTCGCCACCCACAAAGACTAACATAGAAAACAACTAATGTGCTTTCAGACTCTTGGACAACCCTCTTTTTGCCCCCAAACGACACTGAAGACGTGAAACCTTGTGTATCGTGCTCTTATCAGAAACAAATAGGAGGTCTCCTCCTGGAAGAACCTTGTCTTAGATAACTGCTTCCACATGAAAGCCTCCATCAGGGTAGGTTTTTAAGTCTCTCTCAGAAAACCATGCCAGAGGGACAATGATATTTTTTAAGATGACAATAACAACAAAAAGAGACAGTTTGGTTTCAAAAGAATATGATTGATACAAGAACTTGGGTTTTTCTGCCGAGTTCAAATGACAGGATTTAAAATTACATAGAAGAATTTCAGCCATCATAAAAAATAAATATGTGCACATCCCAAATGTCCCCTTAGAGAGGAGCTCCTTCCTCAAAGGTTGGAAGTGAGTCGATCAGGACACTCATTAAGATTGTCCCTTCCGGGACGGTAGAGCCCCAAGCAATTTCTTTCTTGGATTCTCCTCACTTTCCATATTTTTAACATGTTTATTGTAGTTTAAAAATACTTCTGTTTCTTACTCCCCTCCCAAATAATCAAATAAGGAACAATAATAATAGCAACACAAAGATAATGTCCGTCTGCACATTGTCTAAGGATGTTTCAGTGGCAGCATCTATCTTTGCTCTGTCCGCACAACTAAAATCTTTGATGTCTTTAAACCTGTGGCCACCCCCTAGACCCTAGCATAAGAGCACACCCCATTGAACTGGGAACGTTCCATCAGAGCCACACAACAGAATAGGATGCCCAGCAGAGCCACGTAGATTACCAGTGCCTTGTTCCAGGCTCTGACAAAAGCCACATGCCCCCTGCTTGAGAACTCCTCAGCCACTTTCAGCAGCTTATATTCTCTGGATAATGTTCTGACGTAGGTATGTTCTCACGGTCACACAGCCCAGTGAGTCCCATTCATGTATGAGTGGCAAGGAAAGAATATTAACCCAATCCATCCCAGGCCCCAGGACTATGCAAGACTTTCCAAATTATCCTCTTGGAATCTCTACAGTAAAAGTAGCAAGTGCTTCCCTGCAACATCAACATCACTTCCCTGATGTTCCATGCCACAGGAAAGCCTTAGACTCTGTCTAAAGCAGGAGCCTCTCCAGGTCAGGGTGTAGAGCAGAGAAAGTGTTTATCCAACTAGGAGACGTATGCGGAGTTGTTTTGTTCTCAGAACAGCTGAGTCTTTCAAAGTTCTAGGGAGCTGTTAGGGGAGGTTTCTCCACCCTCAACCACCCACCCACCCACCCCTGCCCTGACCCCACTTCAGCTTTAATGACAGACAGGGGAAGAAAGAAGGGAGAGTGACAATGAGGTCCTTTGTCAAAGGAGAGAATGGCCACAATAATGTCCCTTGCAAGCCTCTTGGTCCCCTGGTGTTAATGAGTCTCATTACTATGTGCAGGTGGGTGACCCCGGTCCCCAAGATGCTAGTGTGCAAAGGCCAGACCAGGGGCAGGGGAAGCCTGGCATTCACTGACAGGGATGCTGCAATGGTTAGTGCCCTCTTGCTTTCTTGTTGGAGCCAGAGCTAAGGGAAGGTGCATACCTAGAAGGGATTGTTTGGCTCTGCTCTGGTAAGGCCATTCCAAATGCACAACTGGGTCTCTCAAAACTAGTCTGTTGCACGAGTTAAAATGGAAGTGAGCAGTCTGAATAGATTCAGTATTTATGAGATAAGCAGCTATTTGCCCACTAGGTTAAAAATGCTGCTAAGAACAGAAAGGTAATGACAAACTCTCCCAAATGTTCTTCCAGCTGCTCATAGCACTGCATAAAGAAGCAGTTTTGAGGAGGTGACTCCAACAGTAAAGGGCATAAGCATGAAGACCTGAGTTTGGATTCCTACCACTCACATAAAAGCCTGATGTGGCAGCATGTGTATATGAAGTGCCAGCACAGAGGAGACAGAGATCCCCGGAGCTCACTGGTGACCTGGCATAAAGGGCCCTGTGATGTTCCCCCAGATCATTTCCTGTGCTATTCCTGGACTGATCAGGGTCTTAGTCTGGAAGGATCCAGAATAAGAATCAAATAGTCCTAGCATGCAGAAGAAATCACCATAGAGATGGAAGACATTCTGCATTCAGTGAGTGACGATGGAAATGGGCTGATTTTCTCAAGTTTCCCTTCAACAAATCCAAATCCCAGCATTCAACTCAGCTTTACCTGGTGCTAGCATCTCGGGTGGAGGGCTGTTTGTTCCATTCACACCCCCTAACCACCATGCCACCCTCAAGTCCATTTGGGGATATGGTACCAGAAAGTGGCAAGGTCTGCCGCTTACATCTGAATCCCCATCTCCTTCTCCCCAGTCAGACTCTAAGCTGCCATCTATGATCCCTAAGCAGACTTTAAGCCAGCTACTCTAGACACTCCTGCTCTCTGTCCACCTACTTAGCGAGATGCTCATCAGTACTTTGACAAATTACTCACCAGCACTTGGTGGGGACTGGGGTGTGGGTGAATGCTGTGGTGGTCTCAGATCTACCCCATGTCACCTGGGGAAGCATAGGGCAGAGGAAGGATGAGTCCTGGCCAGAGAACAGAACAGAATGCTCAGGGCTCAGGTGAGTGAGGCTTCAGTGGGAGGAATAGGAGCAGGACTTATGGACCTGGGAATAGAGCTGGTACATCAGAGGGCTCCTAGGCACCCCAAATATCACTCATACCTCCAGCCAGTCATGTTTGGCAGGACAGTACAGGTTCCATCCCTCTCTCACAGTGAGCTAACCAGAAAGGATCAATCAAGCCAGAGGCACACATGTATGTCCCCAAATCACACGCCTATGAACCTGATGTCCCATAATGCTCTGTTCTCCTCAACTCTGCTCAAATCCTGCCCATTTTCTGAGGAGCATCTGGAAGCAGCTTCCTCTGTCAGCTCTGTTCTGCTGTTGGAAAGCCTTTGTGCACTCACCACACAGGCTGTTACATCTTTGAAGGAAAGTACAGCCTGCCTCAGCTCTGTCTTTCCCATGGTGCCTTCCCACCTTGATCCTGACTTACAGCATGTGACCGGGACTGGAATCTTGGGTCTGGAGCAAATCCAGGAATTAGCGACCAATACACTGAAATCATAAGTTAAATAGTTTGTTAAATGGAGCTATAGCCACAGTGGAGAGGGTTAGCAAGGCCCAAGGACATGAGGGAGGTAGTCAGGGAGTTATAGAAACCACTAGTGGCTACTTCCACCTAGTCATAACAGTGCAACTTTGGACACTATGAGGCCATTATTACCAGAGGGGTCTGTGAAGAAAAGTGGAGTCCTGTGTAGACGAAACACTCAGTAAATTCTAGGAAGCCTGTAAGGATTGATTTAATCACTGACAAAACAAGGCCTGAGAGCAACAGTAGAACTGTGCTCTCTCCTCTCCAAATAGCTTTGTCCCTGACACCAGAGCCAGAACGCTTTGCTGACTCCACACTCCGAGTTGGAGTCACTTGATGTCAAATGATAGCCCATGAACTGGCCTGTCATTGGGGCAGTTTGAGAATCTGGGACTGTGGTGGAACTGGGCAATGCTCCCACACTGGGGAGAAGGGTCATCCATGATTCTCTTTAATTCACTGTACCAGTAAAAGCTTGGCCTGACTGTGTCTGGGGCCATTTCTAGCTGAGAATGCACTGTTCTTCACATCTGGGAATAAGCATGCAGGGCCTCTAAGCTGCCCAAAACACACCAAGAGGCCTCAGTGGCTCACTGCCTTTCCTTGGCTTCCCCTAGCTGCATAAGTTGGGTCTATCTTGCGAAGAACAGTCAGTGATCAGGGAAACACCACTAATGGACAGTTTCCCCAGCACAAGTCTGAGCCGCTCCAGGCTTGGATTCTGGACCTTGCAGATGGACCTCTTCTCTGAATGGTTACCCCTCAGTGCACGTACAAAGAGAATGTTCTATATCTCTTCTGTCTCAAGGACAAACGACATCAGCCAAGGGTCCCATCCTGATGACTTTATTTAATCTTCGTTACCCCCCCCATTTCCAAAGACAGTTGCATTGTGGGATAGCAGTAGTTCAAGAGTATAACCAGGTCCATCAGGAGCACTGACCCTGCCATCAGCATTCTCTGTCTTCTTTCCTACACGTACCTCAGTGCAGCCACAACCTTTGTTTTGTCTCTTTCTACAATCTCCAAAGAAGAAATTCAGGATGCATAGGGTTGAGATAGAATGAGGCCCAAGTGAGATAGGTGTCATCAAACTCCAGGCTTGCACCAGAAAAGCCCTGGGTGAGTGGACAGCTAAGCAGTGGGAATTACCAGTGTTCAAGCAGAGAAGTGTCACAGGCTCACTGTTAACACCTACTGGAATATCCCTTCCATGCTCCAGGGTATGGACTACGGGGCCTTGCAAAGCAGGAGCCTGGGAGGATCCCACCCAGGGTGCGTGGGCCCAATTCTGAGTGAATGGTTCATTGCCAAATTTGAGGAGTCCCAATTTCCAACCAAATTAAATCACACTAAATCAACAAACACAAAGGCCACCTCTGCAGTTGGGGGAAGAGACCTCAGGAAGGTGTAAGAAAACTAGAAAGTTCCTTAAAGAGAGAAGAAACTTAAAGTATGTGACAGATTATTGAGAGCCCCAGATCACGTGGGCATCACATCCAAGGTTGATTGTCAATTTGGACAGTCGAGAATCCCTGAAGAGAAGGGAAACCTGCAGGGGGGGATCTACAGGGAAGGCTTCACAAACGCTCCTGCTAGCCAACAGCGAATGGGAATCTAGAGAGAAGAAAATTAGATTCTTCAAAAAAAGGAGGCCACTCAGACACTTCATAGAAGCAAGACTTAACAGGACCTATAACTAGCTCCTTCCCAGGCTAGGGGGCCTCAGGCTGAGGAGCAGGGAAAGTGATTATTTTCAGATCTCACTGTCCACTTAGACAGTTGGTAGGAAAGGATTGAAACATAGGGAAAAAAGCTCTCAAGGGAGAAATGGAGGGAGGCAAGAAGATGCAAAGAAATGGACTCACACCCATAGAACTACATAACCTAGTCTCATGTTTATTGCTATTTTATTTGCTATAGTACATACTAGAATCAACTTTATTGCCATCAATAGATGAATGGATAGTGACGTGTGTGTGTGTGTGTGTGTGTGTGTGTGTGTGTGTAAATACTGCAAAGCTTTAAAGAATAAGAAAGTTGAAAATTTTGCAGGAACATGGATAGACTTTGAGTGTATGATATAAAGCAAGGTCACACAATCTCAGAAAAAAAACAAACCATGTTTTCTCTCATATGTGGAATCTAGTCAATAATGTGTGTGTGTGTGTGTGTGTGTGTGTGTGTGTGTGTGTGTGTGTAATACTATCCATTTGGAGAATTATAACATGAAGAAAATAGAATAAAATAGAGTAAATATAAGGGGCTGAGGAATGACTGAATGCAGACAATGGACCCAAGTTATGAAAGAACATAAAGAAAATTGTTCTTCTAGGCCTAGCTCTGTTGTAAAGCTTTTGTTTCTGGTGGTAGACAAATGCATATTAAATACTAAGAGCATAAAATTTAATGTGAAGACTCACAGTTTCTATTTTGATTGTCAATTCTAATTGTATATGAGTTTATTACACTGTATAGTCTTTGGGTCTGCTTAATTTTGGTTTCTAATGCCTTTATTTATTTCCAAAGGTTTTATTTAATAATAATAATAATAATAAACCATAAAGACTCAGATGGTTGCAGAATGCGGGATCTGCAGTATAGGACCAGACCTATACTGATTCCCAAGCCTAAAGAAAGAGTAGAGATTTAATAGGAGCTTTACAGAGCTCCCTCTTTCTTGAGGGACTCGAGCCTTTTTTCTTAAGAGATTCAACTGATTGCATGAGGCCCAGTCACTGAGTATTTCACAGAGCGCTGGTTTAATTGTTCATCTCATCTACAGAATTCCTTCACAATACTAGCATAGTGTTTGATTCAGCACTTGGTAAGATGGACCCACTTCGTGGCTATGCAACAAACCTCACAAAGGGCCTAGACCTGTCTTTTTAACCCTTCACTAAACAGAGAACCCTGAACTTAGGAAATATTTAGCAAAGGATTGGCATATAGGAAGATGGATGGCTTGTTTGTGGCTCACTTTACACATTGGGAGAGAAGATGTTGTATGCTAGAGATAGCCGTCCAGTAAAAATCCATGATCATGACACAAAACAAATGGACATCATTGGCAAATGAAAGCACTCAGGCTATTTCGAGCCTTCCACTCTGGACCCCAGAGGCCAGCATCATCCACAGTCCAAGCCAGCTGCTCATCCTGCCCTGACTCACACCTGGAAAAGGAACCCCACTTATAGAAGGAAAAGTGAGAAAGGGTGGGAGGGCCAACCTCCTGCCAAGAAAATGGCGGCTGTTGTCTCTGCCTCCAGAAACAGCCTGAACTGAGAGGAAGCCAGCACAGGTGTCCCCAGGCCTCTGGGTTGCGAGTGTCCCCCAGAACCAGAGAAAACAATGTAAGCCATCCTCCTCAGTTCCCAGTAGTCTACAAACTCACTTATAAATGTCACTTATAAATCAGATAGCTTTTCTGCTGGTCCTCAAATCCAAGTGTCCCTAAGAAAGGGCTTCTTAAACATTTTGTGGACTATCACTTCAGGAAGTGGGGAGGCTTAATGGAACCACCTGAATGCTCCTGAGTGTAATTCAGATGAAAGAAATGAAAATAATTTACATTCTCAATAGATATATTCCAAAAATAGAAGGAAAAGCAGAGGCTCAGGGAGGTCAAGGGTAGATTCTATGTCATAGGTCTAAGTGGTAAAGAGAGGGTTCAAGGTCACAGAGCTAAGTAGTCCTGGAGCCAGAACCTCCTTCTGGTCCCGATTCAGAGATTCACAGTTTCCACTGGGTCTGCCATCATGGAGGAAAGTTCCAGCCTGGCACACTAATAGAAGCAAGCAGCTCATCTGTAAGTCTGGGACATATAAAATGCTTTCTGGTCTAACATTTGAACCACAGCTTAGATCAGAGATAAATTCCATGATGTGCCCCTTGCCAAAACCAGTATTTATGGCATCTGAGTGAGTGGTAAATCACCAATTGCCAGCAAAACATGTGCTGTCTCTATGTTCACAAACACTCCATCGCCTCCACCGCTCTTGCTAGAATACAGTAGACAGTAAATTAGTTTATTATATTTGAGGTAATTTAACCAGCAGGCTAATATATATTGCACTAATATGTGTGCATGGTTCCTAATTACAGTGCATTGAGTGGGAATATGTATTAATGGCTTAAGAAACCACTTCAAAATGAGTCCCAACATTATCTCATAATCCAAGTTCATCTTAGAAATGTATGACTATGGAATGCTATCTACCTGAGTAAGACTTCACTTCCCCACACCAGAATCCCTGTGATAATGAACTTCAAAGGGAGCAGAAAGGGGTCAGATCTGCAGAGAACAAAGAAAACACCGTACCTCTGAGCCCCGTTCATCAAACTTGCAGAAACAGAATTTTATTCCAATTAAAAGATCCTTGGTTTCCTAAATAAAAGGAAAATTGTATAGACCCCTAGTGTGGCAGCAACCAGAACAATTTTCTCTCTGTGTCTGGTAGATAAGCATCCAGCTCTGACATTCACACTTGAGCAAGGCCAAGTTGGATGTTAAGAATCTTTAACCCTAACCAGTCCACCATCAGCCCATGTCCCCACCCTCTGGGAAGTCTGTGCAGGACTCTGGTGTGTGAGGCAGCTCAAGGGGAGACATTTTGGAAAGGTGTGTTTGATGCCAACCTACTATTGAGTGTATACATTTTCCTCTAGATCTGGGACAACACCCTGTGGGTTTAGAAACAAGTGGGACAGTGACAGACAGTTGCTTCAGATTGTTCTTCCTGTCCCTTAGAAGGACAGCACCTGTTCCAAATGGTAATCCCTTCCTTCTACCCTGAATAACCACAGTTACAAGTACATCACTAGGGCGCATTTTCCCTCTAGAAACCTCTTTCCTAATCCTCTTCCCTTCCCAGTACATCCTTCTTGACCATTTTTGTTGTTTGTTGTTTGTTTGTGTGTGTGTTTTGTTTTGTTTTGTTTTGTTTTTAATTAACCTGGTTGAGCACAAAAAATTGGAACTTCAAACTTAGGTACTTTGGCATTATAACATAGCTTTCATTGCCTTTGCCTCAAGCCCTACACAAAACAGCACAGAAACATCCTGCCACTGTCAATGAATATCTGATTGTCAAAGCAGCACATCTCCAAGACTGCAGAGGGCAGGCCTCAGTCATCTCCAGCCCCATGGAGTCTAAACTCCACCCAATACTCAGCCAATACCAACAGCCTTGTTTATAGTGGGAATTTCTTCCCTGATAGTCTCAGGAAATGTATGTTTCCCTGAGTCCCAATTCTAAGAAAAAGCAATTATGAGAATGAGAAGATCAGAATATGGTAATACTCTTCCTGTAAGAAAAGACTTAGGGATCAGGATATTATGAGTTCCATGAAAACCACTAATTCACAGCAAAGTGTGAGCTGGAAGTGCCATGCAAGGATTTCATGGTGGAGCATAAAATCTGTGGAAGCCTGAGGTGTCCCTGAGAAGACTACAGTAAACACAGTCGGCCTTTTACAACTGTCCCAGTGCTACATAAAGGTACTCTGGTCTGCTGTGCTCCTGGGGTTCACCATTAATGCTGATCAAATAAATATTAATATGTTTGTGCACAGCCTATGCTACACTTTCCATAAAGCTTATGGAAGCTGTTCCAAGAACAAAGAAGTTCTGGAAGGAAAATAAACCCTTAAATTGGCAGCATCAACACAAAATTCCACATAAGGCTGCCCACCGTGCCTGTAGATGCTTGGGTTACATCATTTGAATAATACCCAGTACCATTCTCTAGTGTTTTCTAGCATTCAAGGATTTGTTGTCAGCTACTTTTTTTTTTTTTTTGGTGGGGGGATAACTTTTCTTATTCAAAAGAAATGGAACGAGAAGACATCACTGCTGTGGAATCCTCGGCCATGAAATCAGAAACTGACAAAGAATTCCAATTAACAGCATGTTATTGATTCCAATAGTAAAACCTGATGTGGGACCAAGAGACACAGCACTGCAGCTACAGCTAGAACAGGCAGTGAGCACCATGGAGTGCAATGCCTGAAGAAAAGGTGTTTCTGTGTGCAAACACACAACTCTCACCTATCAGGGAATAATGATAGCTTACTCTTGGGTCAACAAGGTGGCCCAGGGGATATAAGCACTTGTCATGCAAGTCTGAACACACACAGAGAGAGAGAGAGAGAGAGAGAGAGAGAGAGAGAGAGAGAGAGAGAGAGAGAAAGAGAGAGAGAGAGAGAGAGAGAGAGAGAGAGAGACTAAATAACTACATAGTCCAAGAACAGAGATTCACATTACCCTCAAATAATGTGTTCCAGGATAATATCAGTTTTATGAAGTTTTTATAGTAAAAGAACACAGGAAGTTATAGATCAAGACACTTCCCAAATACATTGAGAGAAACATCACATAGCTTTACTGCCTCTGCTCTTGATCTCAGTTGCTATCTAGGGACATCCTTAATTTTTGGGTTGGTATAAGTTGGGGGTTTGTACATTCCAAAGAGAATGTGCCTGATAGCCAAAAGGATGGATTTTAGGTCAAACTTAGAACTGAGCAATAAATGATAATTTAAGGTGCCAAAGAAAGCCCAAGTCCATGATATCATGGTAGGTAGGCAGGCCGGCAGGCATGGTGCTGGGGCATCCTCATCTGTATGCATTAGGCAGAGAGAGCTAATTGGGAATGGTGTGGGCTTTGGAAACCTCAAAGCCTACCTCCAATCACACATCTCCTCCAAAAAGACCACACTAATCCTTCCCAAACAGTTCACTGAAAACTAACTTGGGCCAAAACAATCAAACATATAAGCCTCTGGAGCCATTCTCATTCAAACTGTCACAGCCTGGAACACTGTGGTGACTGGTGCCTGCTGACCTCATCCTCTGCTACCTCTGCTGGTGACCTGCAGCTGGGCCTCTCCAGGAAGCAGAGTTGGAGTGCAAAGGTTTAGTATGGAACGACACCTGTTAAGGAGAGAAGGGTAAGGGGACCAAAGGAGTGCGAAAGGAAAGTTGGCAAATGACAATGACAAATGACAAGAGGAAAAGGAAGCCTCTGCTCTAGAGATCCAGGGCAAAGGTTACCCTTGTAGGAGAGATGGCTAAGCCCTGTTCGTACCACTGTATGGGGACATGGGTTGGGCAGGAAGCAAGTCAATTTTTAAAAGGAGAAAGATTTAAAAAGGGAAACGCATAGCTCTAGACCCACCAGAGAGCAAGTATGAACAAAAGCATACACACAAAAAGTCAATAAATTTCCTCAAAGTTCTACCCAACTTTGAACATGGTCCTTCTACAACTGCAAGAGGGGTCCCTAGACTCAAGAACATAGCAAATAAATAAATAAATAAATAAATAAATAAATAAATAAATAAATAAATAAAATGTACCTAGCTATCATGCAACCATCCGGAAAGTAGAGACAGGAAGACCAAGAGTCAAGGCCAGTCTGGGAAACACAAGATCCTGTCATAAAAACAGAACACAAGCTAAAATGGACAGAGCCAGATCAGAGGGCATTCATTCTTTGCCCAAATTCTTCTCTATGAATAGTCCAAAAAGTTACAACAAGTTCCACAGAACCATGGGAACTTTTTAAGAATAAAGCCTGCTTTGGAAACTATGTCCTAGTAAATAGAGGTAGGCGTCAGTCTGCAGAGGTCAGTTATATTTTGAAATCCTGACTAAATCTATAATACTTAGATTTCTTTCTAGAATGAAAAAGTACAGAAATGTTGGCCCCAGATTGTTACATGCAGACGTGTGAATTCCCCCTGTAATTTGGGAGCCCAATTAACATAATATAAGCAATAAGCCAAATCCATAACACCCAGATAGCAATCAAAACTATTTATTTTCCATATCTCTTCTTGGGGTTGGGGTTATTTTCTATTTTCAATGGCTCAAAATCAGACTCTATGGCTACTTTCTGAAGAGCACTTCTCATTGCAGGCCAAGAATTAATTGTAAACACAGAATCAGCCCCACAGTAGCCTAATTGCAGGTGCAGTTAGATAGGACCCCTATTCAGAAACTTGGGGACAGGTTATTCAACAGCTGGGACAAGGATTTTCAAGTGCAATTCTGTATTCAGTGCTGTCCACAGTCCTCAAAGTTGATAAAGAGTGGGCAAGACTCTCTTTCCAAACTAATTGTGCTGTGACAAAAGAAGAGATGATGTTAGGGCTCACTCAGGAACTCGCATCAATGAAAAAGTCCAACCTCAGCTAGCCTAAATTTCTTCAGAAGTCTACACAAAAGGGGAGCTAAAATCACCTTGGATACCCTGAGAGTCTCAGTACTTGTCCCATTTAAGCCCGTCTGAAATAGAGCATGCATACATGGTTTTAAAACGTATCACACATACATCATTTCTTCCACCAAGATTAAATCATCTACACGTCAGGGACAGAAACCAGGGCCATGACTAGGACCCCAGTTCCTGCCAAGGAGCTCATGTTCTCTCAAGATGTACAATCTGTAAATGAGTAGATGTGGTGAGGTGTACTCAAGGAAGAGATGTAAGGGCAGGAAAAAAACGGTACCTCGTCCACCTGGAGTAGACGCTAGGAAGGACTTCCTGTGAAGGTAAGCTGTATTAAAAAGATCAATAAACCTTAAGGCACAGGAGAGAACGAGAAAGAAACACCTACCAATCAGGAATAAAGTTCTGTCTACTAATAGTGAATTTCATTTTGTAAGTTGTAGGGGGAGAGACAGACAGACAGACAGACAGACAGACAGGGCATGGTAGTATATGCCTAATCCCAGGAGGAAGTACAGATAGGAGGATCAGTTCAGGATCATTGTTTACTACTTAGCAAGTTTGAGTCTATCCTGGGCTACATGAGATTGTGTCTCAAATATATAAGTAAATAAATAAATATTTTTAATTAAAGTAATTATTTTCTATGTCTTTCATTTATGAACCAAATTTACAGCCTCATACATTCTAAACATCCCCTCTGCTACTTCAGATACAGCCTCAGTACTCTTGACTTTTGCAAAGATTATTCTTCTGTATTAGAGTAAACAAAAGCCAAACATATGTTTTAACTCAAAAGCCACAGAAATGTGAATACCAAGGTAATAGATTTCAAGCTGGATAATCAGTGATTTTATTAAATATAAATAGATTGCATGCTGTAAGCCAAATGCAAAAATTGTCAGACTGAATTTACAAATAGAAAAATCCAACTACATACTTACACATAGGATATTTGTAATTCTAATTTTTCCAAACCTTATTTCTAATGATTGTTAAACGCTTTAACCTACCTGTTAGCCCATCTCCCACAAGAGGTAGAAGGAAAGAAAGGATACAAGAGAGGTGGACCTGTTTAGAAAGATTCTCTGAAACAATTACTGTCTGTGTTGTCTGGAAATCGGCAGTTCAGTTCAGAGGTAGCTCAATCCACTCGCAAACACTTCACAGAATCACCAGCAATCTAGTTCAGTAGAGTCAGGTTGGCAACAGCAGTGACATGTCCTAGCAGAGACAGCCAGGCCTCAGCCTCCACCTGAGTCAGCAGGAGGAACCTGGAGGGACACTAAGAGAAGTTTTTGGCTGTGCCTCTCTCAGGGAAGCAAAGATCAGCGAAGACGGAAGACCCACAAGTATTACAAAGCTAGCTGGACCAGCAATTCCAAGCTCTGTCTCTGTCACTCTGTGGAGTCCTATTTATACCATCCAAACATTACCTGTTCTCCACATGCCTTGCCTCAGTACAGGTTTTGCTTCAGCACAGGTCTTGCCTCAGCATGTGCATCTAATCAGCCTGAGTCCACAGAAGTGGCAAGAAACTGAGGCACAGCACTAGAAGTTTTTTGGTGCGCTTCTCTCTTTGGAGTTCTGACAAATGTGGTTCAACTATGCAATGTAAGGTGGGCCAATTTATACATGTTATTAGCAAAGAATCCTTTATCACATGTCCTTTCATGTGTTTACATTAGCAGAACATCTCTCCTGTGTCTGCTTCAGTGAAATATTCCTTCATGCGTCTGTTGTGGATGGGCCTGGTGCTGTTTGTATTTTGATGCTAATTCTGCTCTCCTGAAAGGGGCTTCAGAAAAGGAGTGAGTCATACTCAAGTGACTTCTTGTGAACCAATCCCCTAATGAATAAAGGAGCCAATCACTGGGTGAGTAGGAGGGACTTCTGGGCTGGATGGAGGAAGAGAGGAAGCAGGAGAGAGTTAGGTCCATTTTGGACAGGGATAGTGTGAGAGCAAGATGTAATTACAAGTGTCTCCTGGTTTCAATGATGGATCCACCTCTGGAGGACTTAAATTTAAAAAGGCTTACAAGTTAGGATTTTAGTAGTTGTGCCCAGCAATTGAGTTACTGTTGTTTCTGAATTAAGTTTGTGTTGCCTTTTCCTTCATGCGGAGGCTCATCTGGGTTCAAGAGAGAAAGGTATGGCAGCAAAGCGTGGGTTTGCCAGATGTGCACTACAAAGGCTGTGGGGGTTTTGAAGCATGAGGCTGGTGTGGAAGCGACCTGGCCCGCCAGTAGGAACTTAGTGAGCTGAGTGGAGAGATTTTGGAACACTGAATCAGAGTCTCCACGAGATAAAAAAAAAAAAAACAGGTCAGCCATTGCCCGCCAGTTTGCCAGCACAAGCGCAGGAGTGTGCCAGTTCATTTTAATATTTCCCTCAACCTGAGTCTGCCTTAGACTTTCACACTTGTGTCTACTTCAACATTCCTTCATGTTTGCTCCAGCAAAACACCACTCAACTGACTTTCTCAAAGAACCATTAAGTTCCCACGTCAGGTACTGATGTATAAAAGTAAAAAAGAAAGTACTATATTCCATGTAGACATGAGGGAAAACACAGCCACCTGACCTCAGAAATGTTGGTCCACATGAGGCTGGCTTCCTGATGACAAAAGAAATCAGAGTTATAAATAGCTATTAGAAGGGCCTGGAGAGACAGCTTAGCAATTACGAACACTCTGCTCTTACAGAGGACCCCAGTTCAGTTCTTAGCGCCCATGTTAGTTAGGCTGCTCACAATTTTTGCAACTTCAGCTCCAGGGCATTCAACACCTCCTTCCTTGAACATCTGCATACACATGCAACTACAAACACAGGCAGACATACATGCATATATGCATAATTAAAATTAAACCAAATCTGTAAAAAATAAACACCATTCAGGGATATTGATGATGGACGGCTATGAATAACATTAGCAGAGACAGCTAGGCCTCAGCAATATGGTATGAGCAATACTAGCAGAGTATATAGAATAACATAGCCTGTGAATAAAATATATGTTCACTGCTACTGCAGAGCAATGTATGTGGTAACTAGGTACCCAAGTACCTACTCCAGGTACACACACACACACACACACACACACACACACACACCCATACCTAGGCCTCAGCAGGATTTCAGGATTACATCTTCCATTTTCCCCATCCTTATCTGACCCCCAAGATTAACCATCACAACCATAGAGAACACATTAATTGGCATAGAAGCTGAACCATGTGTCTGTGTTCTTCATCTTCATTTGCTATGACAAAGTTTATTGCAAACGTCCCTCTAATACACTGGTTCTCAACCTTCCTTATGCTGCAACCCATTAGTACACTTCCTCATGTTGAAGTGACTCCCGACCATAAAATTATTTTGTTGCTACTCCATAACTGTAAATTTGCTTCTGTTGTGAATTGTAAATATCTGATATTCAGGATATCTGATATGTGAACCCTCCCAAAGGGTTCTTAACACATAGATTGAAAACTGCTACTCCAATGTATATCCACTCACTTCTAAAGCAAAGAGATTGTTGGTGCCTCATGTAGGTGTCTCTGGGTGTGCCTTGCGTCCTCCCTTGTCCTGCATGGTACTGGGAATGTATGCCACTCATGGTTCTGCCTCTATGCCCATTAATGTATTCTTCATCGACATTATACCTACTTTCCTCTGACTTCTTTTGTAATATTCTTAGGCTTGGCAATGGGACCATTGCCATGGTGGGAGAGGACATGAAAAGTGTCTATACCACAGACTTACATGGAGCAAATGCAGTTGCCTTGTAGCAGAGAACTTCAGAGTATTAAGTTGCCACCTCCGCATGATTACAAATGACACGCTTGCTCTGCTGTGATGACCTAACTGGTGTCAGGACTTTCCCCTAAGGGAGACCACTATCCTGAACTCATGTCAGTCCCTGAGGACATATAGTCATATGGAAATAGGAAGCCAGAAGAGATTTCTAATGCCTGTGGCCAAATCAGCTGTTTCTGTGCCCTCTGCACTCGCACCTGTCAGGCACCACCAGTCCCATGGAAAGTCCACCCTCGGACGATGCTCCCAGGGTTATCATGAAAGGAAGGAAATAAATCTTTCCCATCCCACCTGACAGGTGTGGGGTACAATGTGTGCAAGATGACCCCTTTCTCCCTTCACTATGGAAAGGAACTCTCAAGTCCTGTGATGACAGGCACCCAGGGGTAACACTGCAGTACCCTTCTGAAATTGCTCATATATCCACCATGCTTGAAGGTAGGGTGTGGCCGTGAGTGCCAAGTCAATCAACTGAACACTTTCACCCCCACCCACCCACCCCCTATTGCTAGCTATTGTCAAAAGAGGAGTGCAGGTGCCCAACTTCCTGTGGCCAAAATGACTGGGCTGCTAGAGATGACTCAGTGACATGTGTCGTGGTTGTCTGACACAGCCGGTGTGCCTCAGAGCCCAGGAAAGGTCCCTGCCCACAAACTAGTCAGGCTGCAGCCAAACAGCCCTTGAGTTCCAGGCACCCGGTTCCATTCCCCCCACCCCGTACCCCCTCCTGGAGCCAAGATGGACTCTGTGCACAAAGCAGGTGTGGGAAGGGAGGGCAGGGAAGTAGGCCCCATTGTTTTTATAACAATCCTTTCTCATTTTCTATACTGCAGCCTTCAGTCCATTACAGGCAATTTCCTGGCATCACCCAAGCTTGAAAGGCCAGATCAAAAGTACAGGGTGTCCCAGCTGTGTGGGCCTCACTCAGACTGAACACTAACCACAGCCCTTGCAGATAATTTATTCCACTGGAGATACCCTGTGCTTCCTCCCTGGGCGCCTGGCCCTCTGGTCTCCTCCACACTCCAATTGTGGAGGTACTCATCTCCCCTGTGACAAAAAAAAAAAAAAAGGCTGCTGGCTTTGGTTTCACACCTGCTGGGCTCACAGGATTTGAAGCCACAGTTGGGACATACAAGGGCTCAGAAAGCTGAATTTAGGTTAACAAACTGTGTTCGTTTTAGTATGTTAGAGGAGCCTGAGAAGAGGATGTTGATGTTTGATGCTCAGTAGGTGATCAAGGAATGAGAGCAGAGGCAGGAGCAGAACTTCATGAGGAGGGGCCAGGTGAGTTCTGGGATGGAACCAAAAATCAGGAGGATAACTACTGCATAGAGAGATGACACAGGGCGAAGATCAAGGACAATGGCCTCTAGATTCTTTAAACAACGTGTGTGTGTGTGTGTGTGTGTGTGTGTGTGTGTGTGTGTGTTTCTTTCTGACTGTCTGTCCGAGTGTGTGTATGCACATGTGTATATATGAAGGTATACCTGTGTGTACATGTGTGTGTCTGTCTTTCTGTCTGTCTGTCCGAATGTGCATATGCACATGTGTATATATGAAGGTACACCTGTGTGTACATGTATGTGGAAGCCAGAGGTCAACCTCATTCCTCAGGAGCTGTCCACCTTGCAGTTTGAGACAGAATCCCTCACTTCCTTGGGCCATGCCAAGGCTAAGCAAACTGTCAAACGAGCCCCAGTATCTTCCTATTTCTGCCTCCTGGTGCTGGAAATGCAAGCCCAGCATTTTTCACTAGTTCCGGGCTGGAAACTCAGAGCCTCCTGATTCTATGGCAAGCATTTTAACAGCCTAGTTATCTTCTCAGCCAGGAAGAACTTTTACCAAGCAAATAAGATAACCAGAGAGTAGACTGGACACTGGGAAACGGCTATGCCTGAAGGCTTTTATCTGATTTTATTCTGGTTCATTTTTATTCTATTGAGGTAGGGTCTCAAGTAGTCCAGGATGGCCTCAAACGTCTGGTCCTTTTGTCCCCATATTCTAAGTGCTAGGATTAGAGGCATAGGTTACTACAACTTCCCGTGAAGGTTGTGTTTAAAAACACAAATAATATAGCTGCAGGGTAAGGTAGTTTATTCCTGTAATCCCAGGACTGCGGAGGCTAAAGCAGGAAGACAGAAAGATGGCTTTAGGTGTAATGTCAGCATGGGTGACATAGTGAGTTCCAGGCCAGCCTGGACTGCACTGTGAGACCTTGCCAAGAGAGAAGGAGGAGGGAAGGAGAAAGGAAGAAAAGAAAGAGGAAAGGAAGACAGGAATGAAGGGAGAGAGAAGAAAGGAAGGAAAATAAATCAACAAACAACAACAAAAAAAAAACAGGTCTAAGATGATAATTTTAGATCTGAGAATGTAGTTCAGTAATAGAATCCTTGCCTAGTTTATGTTAGGCTATGGAAGATGGAAAGGGTAGGGGGAGGGAGAGAGTGGGAAGCTTTTTGTTTTTAACAGCATTCTGGGCCTCAAGCTCTGCCACAAAGCCTGCCTCTCCAGAGAGAGTCAGATGCAAGCGCAAAGTTCAGCATTTGAGTTTGGGTTTGAGGTTTTAAGGAATTTGATTTTTGCCAGCTACAAGAGGAGCTGTAATCCATGAAATACAGCAGGTACCTCCTGGGCCTAGTTCTGCATGCCTGCTAACATTTAAAACTGCACTTGTGGTACATAAAAGATTTATAATGATCTCACTCACAAATATAAATTTTGCCCCACACAGCATAGAAAGACCTAGAAGCAGAAGTGGTGAGCAGCTGAATATGAGCCCAGGGCCATAAATCCGTAACACTTGCGGGTTTTTGGGGTTTTTTTTTCACAGCTCCATCATAAACGTGACCAATTTCAATTTAATTTATGGGATTTTACAGCTAGGTCTAAGAATGTCCTTTGGAAAGTTAAACTTTAGAAACAACAACATGTATTTGGGATTTCTAAGAAAAACATCTACCAGGTCAGGTGACACTGATGGGACAACCTTGGGCAGCCCCTGGTTATGCAAAGTGACTGGGGGAGGTCCCTAAGACTACTACAGCCAACTCAGAGTCCTGGAGGCTCAGAACCACAGGCACATCCACCCACTGTGCACCAAACACAGGGCTCTGTGGAGAAGCTACGAGGGAGACTGACCTCCAGCACGAAAAGCCTTGACTTTGTTAAAATACACAAATCTGGGTTCAAGTTTAATCATGGCTCCCGGGCTGAATGACCATCACCGCACCAAGGCCTCTGAGTCTCAGTGTCTGAATACGGTTTGGAAGACGCCAAACAAGGTAGCACTAACTCTTCTCAAATATCAGACCACTGCACCTTCCCTAGAACTTCAGGTGCTTTTTAATATTCCATTTTATATCCAAGGAAACTGAGAAACCCAGAGTTCATGGCTGTTCTTAGCATTTATTGCGTGTGTGTGTGTGTGTGTGTGTGTGTGTGTGTGTTGGTGAGATTAACTTAAGGACAGTCCAACTGGAACACTACAGTCATTAGCAGTGCACTTCACTCTACAATACAAGAAAAGCTGGGCGAGGTGATGCATACCCACCATCCCAACACTTGGGGAATGGATGCAGGAAGAGCAGGAATTCAAAGTCATTCCCCACAACACAAAATTGAGGTCAGCCTGGACTCCAAGAAACTCTGTGTCTTAGTCAGGGCTTCTCTTGATATGATGAAACACCATGACCGAAAATTAAGTTGGGGAGGAAAAGGTTTACTTGGCTTACACTTCCAGATCAGTCCATCATTGGAGGAAGTCAACGCAGGAGCTCAAGCAGGGCTGGAACCTCCAGGCAGAAGCTGATGCAGAGCCCAAGGAGGGGTGCTGCTTACTGGCTTACTCCTCATGGCTTGATCAGCCTGCTTTCTTCTAGAACCCAGGACCACCATCCTAGGAATGTCCCCACCCAAACTGGCCTCCCCCAACTCCCAATTGGTCACTAACTGAGAAAAATGGATTTCGTGGAGGCATTTCCTCAACTGAGGTTCTTGTCTTTTCTGATGATTCTAATTTGGGTCAAGTTAACAGACCAAACCAGTCAGTACTTCCTGCCTCAAAAATAAATAAATAGAACCTGCAAAGTGGCTCAGCAGGTAAAGGTGCTTGTAACCAAGTCTGAGGACCTGAGTTGATCCCTGGAATCCATATAGTAAAAGGAGAGAAGCAACTTCTATAAGATGTCCTCTGATTTCTACATATACACACTGGCACAAAAGCCAAAGTGCCCACACATTTACATTTCCTCTCTCTCTCTCTCTCTCTCTCTCTCTCTCTCTCTCTCTCTCTCTCTCTCTCTCTCTCTCTCTCCACACACACACACACACACACACACACACACACACACACACATATTTAAAAATAAATGCAAGCTGGGTCTACTTCAGACTATGGCACACAGTGGATGGAGGAGCCAGGATGGGGTACTTTCTTGTTCCTGTTTTGGAAATAATGTACCATTTTGTTTCTCCCACTGTTGCTTTTAATAATTCATTGTATTTGATCACAGTAAGAAATTAGAATTTTAGTCCAGTTACCTGTCATTAGTACACCTAAAATGTCATCCATTCAGCCAGGCACACACCCAGATTTGAACATAACAGCCTTTGTCCGAGCATCCATCATGCTGACCCATCCTCAGGACTTTTAAGATCAGTTATCCTGGGATTTCAGAGGAGGTGTGTCTCATTTTCAAAGCGGAGTCTGCATGGATGTCCTCTGAAGTCTCTCAAAGATACTCAGATATTATTCTCACAGTGAGAAAACTAAACCACAGGAACACACACTCTGTCAGTTGTCACCTGTTGGCGACACCAGTACACACCTGACCTTGTTGATAGTTCAGGATGGAGGTAGCCAAGAAGCAGCGTGGTTGGAGACAATACTATGGGGCTAGGGTGAGCTGGGGGTGAGCTGGCCAAGAGTAGACAGGGAAGGGGTACCTGGATTGTTGGGTAGAAGGCTTAACATGAGGAAGAGAGTTCTGAGACAAGGGGCCTTGAAACTGGCATACAGCAGGAAGTAGAAGTACAGGGTAGCCTAGAGAAGCTACCCAGTAAGTCTCAGAGGGGATGCAGTGTGTGAGGAGGACAAGAGCACAAAAACTAGGAGCTTCACATGCTACGAACTGTCCTAGAGAGGTGATATGTTTGGGGACTGTCACTGGGGACTGTCACAGGCTGGGGATGAAGAAACAACACAGAGAATAGGAATGAGGAGGGAAAGAGCCACGACAGGAACCAAACAGCTCACCAAGATAATGAATGCATTGCTTGTGAGCAAAGTCTCTCAGCATATTCTTCAGTTTTACTACTGGTCCTAGAAGCAAAAGAGGCACATGCAAAATGACTGCCCATTTCTTTGTTCTGCAAACAACCCAGGGAGTGTTCATAAAAAGACTTGGGAATCAGTGAGATTCCCAATATGCTCATTGAAACTTCTAGCATCATATTTGATTTATGGTAGCAATCACACAGTTCCAAGGGTCTTCTCTTGTCTTCTCTTCCAACTTAGCCCACATGGGGTAATCATTCTAACCACCAGAAATGGCTTTCAATGACACTGCTCCTGAGTCTGCTAACATGGCTAATGTACCCGTGAGTCTGTGCAAAGCAAAATCCATTGAGTAAAAGGTGCTTGATAACTTGAGGTAGAGAGAGCAAAGAATAATAACTTTCCTACTTGAGACCTGGGAGTTAATTTCCATGTGGAACAACTTTTTAATAATGTTGGCTACACAGTGGAATTTTCCGGAGTTCGTTTAGTTTTGAGTCCTCTCGAGTTATCATCTTCCTCCTGGCTTAGATGGATCTTTCATCCGTGGTAGCCTTAATATCCCCGCTAATCTTAGCAGAGAAAAGCTTCATAATTTGAAGAGAAGAAGTTTAACAAGACACGAGGCTGATTGTTTGCACAATCAGAACATCTAATTGAGCTATAGTATTCTAAACCATGCTTGCGTGCAGGGAGATAATTTTTTCTTCATTTCCGACTTTATCAGGAAATTAACCTTCATTTAAAACACTGTAGTCTGAAACACTTTTATAGCTGTGCTCTCTCCCTGCTGTTGCTATGAATTTGAATTTTAAATTTGCCATTCCGCTCTTTAAAAATGAAATGAACTACGGCTGCTTTAGGGACCAGGTGTTTATGATCCAACAGACATCAGAATGTGACCCGGTTCCAAAACATTGCAACTACCAACCAAGGAGACTATGTCACCCTCTCTCTTCCTTTTGTACCAAATCTTGGTGAAATGAGGATGCTCTGATTCTGCATAGCAGCCACAGATAATCCCACTTAACCCTGTGGACACTGAAGCATTGGTTCAATGTGACTCAGTGTGTAGAACTCAGTCTGGCCCCAGACAAGCTCTCAAATCCTGAAGGATGACATGCACTTGGCCTCAGTACCAGTGACATTAGGTAATGCAGTTGATGAAGAACACGCCAAGGACTGACCGCTCATGACACATACGCAAGAATGGCCCCAAGTTCATCTGGGGTCACCTCATCCTGTAATAGCCTAACAAAATACCCAAACTATAATCTCACAGACTGCTGATAGCTCTCCCAGAAATACCATCTCCCAAACATCTTCAAAGCTTCTGAGCAATGGTGGAATTACAGAATGGGTGCATGCTCACATCTGGCATTACAGTGGGTTGAGCTATGCTGCCCTCAAAGTGGAAGTCTAAGCTCTAAACACTTGGTGCCTGTGAATGTGACCTTATTTGGAAATAGAATCTTCAGAGATGACACTAAGTTAAAAGGAGCCATTATTATTAAAAAGGGGGGACTTGGTCCAATAAGACTAATGACTTTATAAAAAGAGGAAAATTTGGATGTGACTCATCGGAAAAGCAATGGGTCAGCAGAGACAGAGCAGAGTGAGGCTGCCACAAGCCAAGAGGCACCATGGATGTCTGTATAGAACTTGCTTTTCTCATTTGCTATGACCGAGCATGGGGGCAGGGCAGCCAAATGAAGGAAGAGTCATTTACTTTGGCTCACAGTTTGAGGGCATGGTCCATCATGGTAAGAAAATCATGGGAGCTGGAATATAATGTTGCTGGTCCCGTTATATCAATAGTGATGAAACAAAGATATAGATGATGGTATCACTTCACCTTGTTCTGTTTCCCCATTTCATTCAGTCCCAAGCCCTGTAGTATGGGCTGATGCCACCCACATTCCAGATGGGTTTTCCTCTCTATAATCTAAACCCCTCTGGAAACTGCCTCAAACACACACACAAAGATATGTCTCCATGGTGATTATAAGTGTACTGAAGTTGGCAGAGAAGACTGCCAATCATAGCCAGACAACACTGGGAGCTGGAAGAGACTTGGAAGGATCCTCCCTAACCTTTCAATGTGTAACTCTGCTGTCACGCCATTTTTGAAGTCCTGTCTTTCAAAGCTATGACAGAACATATTTATGTTGTTTCCAACCACCTAGTCTACAGTCCTATCATCCTATTCTTGTCTCAAGAAAATGAAACCACCAACACATCTGTCTTTCTTGCCACTCCACTCCAATGTAGACAGGACTCCAGACTATGAATACTCCCAAATAGCTCAGATCTGGTGCTTTGACTGAAGGGCAGGGTATAAAAGAACAGAGCTACTTCCTAGAACCAGAGATTGATCAGTAACCCCATACTAAGGAGAGTACTGATGATCTAGGGCAGTGTCCTCAACCTTCCTAATGCTGCAACCCTTTTAAATAAAGTTCTTCATGTTGTGGTGACCCCCTCAAGCATAAAATCATTTCATTACGACTTTATAACTGTAATTTTGCTGCTGTTATGAATCACAATGTAAATATCTGACATGCAGGATGTCTGATATGTAATCCATGTGGGGGTTGTGTTCCATAGATTGAGAAGCACTGGTCTAAGAGTTGCCTAGACTGTAGGGATAGCCAGATCTCTCAACAGACTCTTAACCCAGCTGCTATAATTCTTGACTGAAATCTTCACTCCTTGGGTTTGTTATTACTACATCCAAATGATCTGCTCTTCCTATTTCCTTTCCTACTAAATGCTTGTATCTTTTGACTTCAGTGTCTCAGAACAGTCCCCCAAATCTTGCCCTGAACTCACAGCCTGAGAGGAGATTCCTAGGCTGCTCTGAAGAAAGAGGCAGTGTGTCCTTGCAAGGCTCTAGGAACTAGTTTATATAGAAGCTGTTGCATCAGAATCACCTCCTGGATTCTTCCCTTGGCCCACTGTGCTACAGCTGCTGTACGGGGAGTTCAGAGACTTGCATACAAGGATGTGGCTGACCAAGAACCACAGCTCTAAAGCCTAAAGCCGCAAGTGCAAACTGCAGCTCTCCTTTAAAATAGCACCTCTTTGCTTCCTCCTGTGTAAGCACTCTGCATGCATGAAGCGAAGAGCCTTTTGCACCTCTCTGCAGGTCCAACTTTGTTCCACTGCAGTTCTTCACAGTACAGCTTCACACCTAAGGCCAACTCTCACGCTCCCCCAACCCAGCCACCAGCACAGGTGGAGCTTCGGAACTCTCCCTCACTTTCTGCAGCCCTTGATGTGAGAAGAGAGCCTTCATCTCAGGAAGTATCCTTCTGCCACTTCTCAATGAACACTGGATGTTCTCAGTCAGGACAGGTCACACTAAGACTTCTGTTTCCCACTGTCTTCGTTTCTTTTCCTATTGCTGAAAAAAAAAAATGCCCTGACAAGAGCAAATTAAGAGAGGAAGGATTTATGTCAGCTCACACTTTGAGACACAGTCTACCATAGTTTGGAAGTCAAAGCAGCAGGAGCTAAAAAGACATTATGGCCCCAGTCAGAAGAAGAAGAACTGTATAAGTGATCAGTGTGCCCTTTTCCCACAGTCCATGGTCCCAGCCAGAGAATGATCCACATCAGTCCCAAACCAACATATCCAGAAACCCATCTCTCAGCTGGTCTTGATTCTGTCAAGTTCACAAGTAACACTAACCATCATACCTTGTATGGCGGTTTGAAAGGAAATGGACTCTATAGACACATAGGGAGTGGCACTAAATTAGGAGGTGTGGCCTTGTTAGAGTTAAGTGTGACCTTATTGGAAAAAGCACTTCACTGAGGTGGGCTTTGAGATCTCAAATGCTCAAGTCAGCCCTAGTAGGATGGTCTCTTCCTGTGACCTGCCAATCCAGATGTAGAACTCTGTAATCTTTTCAGCATCATGTCCGTCTATGTGTTGCCATGTTCCCACTATATTGACAACAGAAACCCTAAGACACCTAGTATCTATGGAGATATGCAGATACTCTGTATCAGGTAGTTCATGTGTACCGATCGATATCTATTGCTCCATGGAGACAGATTCTGTAGGCCAGATCGAAGCAGCAGGCAAGTCACAGGGTGACAGCATAAGGTGATTTATCTATCCTACCCTTTGAGGATATTCTAGACCAGGAAGTTAACAAACTAAAATCTTATGGACAAGTCCAAGAACAGGGTGATGGAATAAAAAGGATTTGACTTTAACTGCTGAGATAGAAAAGGCACTGAGTGCTCTTCTCTGGACCCCAACCTCTGGGAATTTTTAGAAGGCACTGTCAAGTATTCAGCTTCATAGAACACACCCACCCTCCCTCCTCTGAGCCACTCCTCTAAGCGAAGTGCAGCCCACCAGACACTCTTGTGTCCTATGAGATGTCAGTAGAGGTGTCTCTATGCTCATCCAACATAGACCCAGGCCACAACCTTCTACAGGTCATTTCTACATGGTGTCCTCTTCTCTATGTACAATAAGCCACACAAAGAACCCAAAACCCAATACTGTTTCCTAGCGACTCAGCCTCCAAGTTCAGTAGGAGCAGCGCTGTATGAGTGTGTTGCAAATGGTCAGTGCTGATGGATACGGTGTCCTTACTATTGTTTTTTAAGGGTAAAACCTTTAAAAATGAATAAGTTTGTTTGCTGTTAGGCTGTGTAGTATTCTGGGTGGGTGTAAACACTACAGCTGAAACCACAACGCTGGCATTCTCTTTGTAAGTGTTTATAACTGAGCCTCAGTATGGTATATATGGGGACAGCCACCATGATCCTCTGAAAAATCCTAGCAGGGACACTGGCAAGCAGGGGCCCATCCACGGGCAGATCTGAAGAGGACCACAAGTTTCCATGGGTGATTTCCCTCTGTGAGAAATGTGACTGAGTTTTGTGCACACCAGGCCCAGGTGCCAGATATGGCTTGTCTATCCTCATCCCTGACATATCCTAGACTTTGGTACCACACAAAACCATCCACTGTGGGCATCCTACATGCCCCCAGGCTATTTGATATAAGCTAAATTTGCACCAGGGTTGACTTCCTAAAGTTCTAAAGTGGGAACTTCCAGCTCACATCAGCTTAGACCTCAAGCTTGTTTCTTCCCTCCAGTGCATAGCTGCTCAGAGTCTAGGTATGATGGTCTCTGGCAGCCTGAGACTCTTGCCCACCTTCCTGCATGATCAGGCTACACTGTGGGCTTTCTGCTCTATCCTGCCCTGCTCTGTTCCCCTCCATCACAGAGCAGAGGAATCCACGTCCCATCCCACCAGTTCCCCACACACAATCGAGTCTACATGTGCAGAACCCTGAATACGCTGAAACTTTATTCCATTATTCCGTGGAGGGCGAGAACAAACACAGATTCACAGACTGCATATGTATCTCCACATTCCTGTTTCTATCCATACCAGGAGGCTTTGTCAGGACCTGCCCTGGAGTGCACCATCATGGCAGGACCCAGAACTCAGGCTGCCTGGCCCCTTTCCATTAGGTGAACTCCCCACCCCCACATACAGATTTCTATTTGCTGTTGAGTTTAATTTGCAAGTCCCTGGCCTCACAGAAGCTAGTTTCTGTTACCAGGAATTTTCCAATGTATTTTAAGTTCTGATCTGATTGTTGTTTTCCTCTCTCCCGAACATCTGTATTTGGCATCAGGATTCACCAGTGATACTCTCTCAAAGCAAAACAGACTCCGTCTGACAGGATGTCTGTTTCAGAAAGGAAAAGGTGAGTACTTCTTCCTTTGAAGCTGTCTGCTAGTCTATAAGCTCAGGGGCTTGCTACCACAACCAGGATGGGTTGGAGGGAAATGCTAAACTTGAGACCTCCCTTCAGGCTGGTCCAAACTGCACAGTTAGTAGAAGGCAGCCTCTAAGCTGTTCATCCAGTACCTGACCATCCATGCCCACTCTGGAGTGTAGCCACCAGCAGCACTGGGCCTGGTTTCTGGAAAAGAGCCGCTTTCATGAAGTCTGGCCATCCTCTCCTGACACCATGGCACGGAGCAGCCAGCGCCAGCTAGACTCTACGTGTCGCGGGTAACGTGCTGACGGGCACACTGCTCTGAACCACAAGCTTTCCAGCCAGGTTGCTGGGCCAGGCTGAGGGGTGATGTCAGATGTTCCTGCCCTGAGCTGAGCTGGCTTCTGACTAGACAGTAACGTGTGTGAACAGAGCACAGCTTCCCTGGGAATCCTGGAACCCTTCAGGAAGCTTTTATCAACTTTTTCCAATGGTTAAAAAAAAAAAAATAGCTGACCCCACTCATTGCTGCTCACATAGGAATGAAGCAGAAGAGGTGGGGAGAGGATGGCTCAGTGCAAACACTTGCCATAGGCACCAGGACCCGAGTTCAATCCCTTCAAGCCCAAAAGCCCACATATAAATATCAGGCATGACAGTTTGAGTTTGCAAACTCAGTGCTGAGGACTCAGACACAGGGGAACCCTAGGCCTTGCTGGCCAGCCAGTCTCACCTAATCATCCTGTTAAAGAAAAGCTGTATGACCCCCAAGGAATCATACTGAAGGTTAGCTTCTGGCCCTCCAAGCACATGCACATATGTGTATCATGCAATACAGACATAACCACACATATACACATACTTGTAAGAAGGCTATGTAGAGTCCATGCTCCCATCTACCCTGATGAGTATAGTTCTTGCCCTTCATCAAAGAAGTTTCATTCTTCAGTAGGTGAAGACGGTGACAGAGATTCAGAGATTATCAAAAATGCAGAGAATAAGTGTCTGTGTGATGCTCAAGTCCAATTAATAAAGCAGCAGTGTAGGTTCAGAGGAAGTCATGGCAGAGGGTACAGGAAGATTGTAAGAGCCAGGGGACCAGGATGCCTGCTGCTAGATGGTGGACCCATAGACAGGACAGGAAAAATGCACCCATGAAATTCTAACTATGCAGTCACCTAAACAAGAACAGCATAATGCCAACACCAGTTGTCATGCTAACATGGGCAAGGGAAATTCCACATGGTCCCACCCCTAGATAAACAGCTACGGGAGGTCAGTGCTCCTGAGAGAGGAAATCAGTTTCCTCCAGGGACAATTCCTGCATAGGTAGTTAAATCCCAAGTGGTCAGCTACAGACACATGTATATATGAACAATACTAAATGTATTCAGTCATTTGAATATGCACAATATACATTGTACACACACACATATATAACACATATATGCATGTATATGTTTTATATGTATACACACACACACACACACACATATACACACACACACACACATACATACATCAATAACTAAGGAGGAGGCCATGGGCTTGGCAGAGGAACACAGGAGGTTTGGGGAGGACAGAAGTGTAGGAATGATTACACATAATGCTCATGTAAGGAATTCTCAAAAGAAAAATAATTAAAAAAAAAAAAAGAATGTAATTTGAGCATCCTGCTGCTTAGGCCATGGCACACAGCTACAGCAGCCCTCTCTTCTCAGGATACCCATAGGCACCCACTAACACATGGTCTGTGAGTCCCCAGGTAATAAACACCCTCCAAGTACCAGCTCAAAAGTGGTATCATGGTCACACACACTGCTCCCCACACTACTCCCTGCTTGGGTATCAGCAAGCCTGGCTGTAGATTCCTGCTGTGAAATGTTTGAGCCCATGCCATGTTCCTATCTGTCTTTCTGACTGTCTGCCCATGGCATTAATAACTTCTGAAGAAACTCCTTACTCCCAACACTCAGTCACATGCCCCTCTTAAACTCTATCACTCAAGTCCTTTCAGTACACGGAGGAGGAAGAAGAAGAAGAAGAAGAAGAAGAAGAAGAAGAAGAAGAAGAAGAAGAAGAAGAAGAGGAAGAGGAAGAGGAAGAGGAAGAGGAAGAGGAAGAGGAAGAGGAAGAGGAAGAGGAAGAGGAGGAGGAGGAGGAGGAGGAGGAGGAGGAGGAGGAAAAAGAAGAAGAAGAAGAAGAAGAAGAAGAAGAAGAAGAAGAAGAAGAAGAAGAAGAAGAAGAAGAAGAAGAAGAAGAAGAAGAAGATAAAAATAAAAGAACAAGACAGGATCAAGATAAGGAAAATTATAAGGCTGTGCAGTAAAAAGAGCCCACCACTCCTGAGTTGGGTAGCAGCCTCTTGCCAGCTGAGAATGAAGAATTCCAGCACAATTCACAACCTTGGCTGTAATGGGTGGCAACAGAGAGACAACTTTTCATTTGTTCAGAAATCAGAATGTGAAATAGCAATACCAGGCTTAAGGCCTGAGTGTGCTTGACCTCAGGCAGGGCCTCCCTCCTCCCAGGGCATGATTCGGGAATCTTACAAACAAAACTATTAACTTTCGTTTACAGGAGTGAGATCCTAGCTCCCAGCATCCCTGGGATATAGAGTATTATTTTATCAAATATAATCCTGCCAGATGCACCTCAGGAAACACCCCGCGATGTTATTTAAATTTCTTGGCAACCATGTGAAGAAAATGGCTTCAGAGCTCACAAAGACTCTCTCTATGACTTGCAAAGACAGTAATGTACAGCTGTCCCTTGAGAAGCCCACATGTGCTTCTTATGTGTGCCTTCTTGTGCTTCCATGTGTACCTTGTTCCTTCTCTGACCACCCCTTTGTATATGTGTATATATATGTATACATATATGTATGTGTATATGTGTGTGTGGATAGATAGTACATTTTGTATGTTCATATGTGTACCACAACACATGTGTAGAAGACAGAGGACAACCTGCAGAAGTAAGTTCTCTCCTTTACCACTGGGGTTCCAGGGATGAAACCCAAGACATCGGTTTGGCAGCAGCCTTTATCTACTGAGTCATCTTGCCTGCCCCACCAACTTTCTATTAACCCCTCTTAAATCTCTTAAACAATGCCTTCTGAAGATGGCTAACCCACACATCAGCTCACAGCAGCGGTGACTGCCTGTACAAAACCTGCACAAGGTCAATCCAGACAACATTCCAGCATGGGTGGGGGAGAGGCACACATGTCTCCACCCCTAATGGAAGGAGCTGTTGGCAGAAGATGGCTGCTGAGGAAGGGAGAAACATCTTTTCTCTGGGGATGAAGCCACTAGTGAGCTGCCCATTCCCAAGAAGATAGCACCAAAGCCATTCATGTATGGCCAGCACTACAGTCAGCACTAGTTGGACTCAAGAGGCTATTAATAACAATGATGATGATGGTAATAATGATGGTGGTGGTGATGATGATGATAACAAGGACATAAAATCATGAGAGAAGGAGGTGTCACAGCGTAAGTTGAGGGAGTTACTGGGTAATAGATATAATCAAAACAAACTGTATAAATCCATGTACCTTTCAAAGAATACATTTTAAAATTATTTTAACTGGTTTTTAATAAACTCCACCTTCACTTTGGGCTGGTTCCTTCTGACATTCTTCTATGCCTCAAAGCCAAGGATATAGCTAAGACAGAGTCCCTAAAGGATGACAGGAAATCCTCACACTACTGTTGCCAGCAACATATAGCCCTTTATCTCTGCCACTACTGAAGAGAAGAGTAAGCGCTGTCATGCCTGCCTTAGAGCCCTCACTCTCCCTTCCCCACTCTCTTTCAGAATTTATTAAGACGGAGGAATGCTGTTATTATAGAGAATACAATAGAAAGAGGTGAGCTCCAGATAACACCAGACTTCATCCAGCACCTTTGAACCTGGTCAGCACTAGAACTAATTTCTAGTAGAACTCAGGACCACTAGCCCAGAGGTGGCATCACCCACAGTGGGCTGGACCCTCCTCCATCCATCATTTAAGAAAGTGCCTACAGGTTTGCCTACAGTCTATTTTATAGAGGCATTTTTTTCAGGGGTTCTCTCCTCTTGAAATGACTCTAGCCTATGTCAAGTTGGTGTAAAATTAGTCAACATACTTGTCCCCTTTTCAACCTGATAAACAATACTTTTAAAGACATAACTTTTCCTTGTTTGGTTCATTCCCAAGATCTCAGACTAGAAATATCACAAACATGAAATATTACAAACTTAAAAGTCCCATAGTCTTTACCAATTCAAATACTTTCAAGTTCAGTCTCTGTAAAAATCCAAAGTCTCTTTTAAAATATAAAATATTACTTTAAAAAAATCAAACTCTCTCAACTGTGGGTACCTATAAAATAAAAAATAAGCTGAACACTTTTGAACTTCATGAGCAAAGAACCAGGGCACAGTCACAGTCTGTACAAAGCAAAACCGAACTCCAACAGTGCAAATAACACAATGTCCAATGTCTGAGAATTATTTATGATTTTTGGGTTCCTCTAAGGAGCTTGGGTCATTTCTTCACCACCATGCTCGCTCTGCAACACACACAGCTGGCCTTCTAGGCTCCAGCTGGTTCCACTCCACAGCTGCTTCTGCTCTTGGTGCTAATCCCATGGTACTCGCATCTCCAAAATGCTGAGGTCTTCTGCCGCAACTAGCCTGTACTTTCACCAGTACAGTAGGCTCTCATAGGCTATCTTCATGGTGTGAAGCCTCAGCTTTTCTCCATGTCTTCAGTCCTGGGGCTTCTACTGTCACTGAGGCTGCATCTTCACCAGTGGTCTCTCCTGGCCTCTCATGGGGCCGAGGCTCGGCTGCTCTTCATAACCCCATGCCTTCAAAATCAGTACCACCTGAGTGACTCTTACACATTACTAAGTTTGGCTGACAGCACAAGATACAACCTTGGCTACCTTGGAACAAAGCTTGCATGTGCGGACCCTGAGTAAACACTTGCCAAAAGATGTCACCTCAGTGATGGTTCTTAATCACAGCTGGTTCTTCAGTCCCAGCTGACCAGCATCTATGGCAGCAAAGCAAAGTTTACTTCAGTGCTTTGGTCACTTGTTAATCTAAGCTACTTCTTCAGCTCCTGCTGACCAGACCCCATAGATCCCTCACAGGAATGGCCAAGTAGAGTCTTTGCTTCCTTGTGAATCTTTACAGCCCAGCCCTCCATTGTCACTCTGCTCTCCACATTCTTCTTCATAGCTCCCACAGAGTCACCCACTGAGCTCGCCACTCAATAGCTTTCCTAGCCAAAGTCCCAAAGTTCTAGTCAGTCTATCGCAGCACTGTCTCTCAATCCTGGTATCAATTTCTGTCATACTTAGGGTTACTAATGCTATGATGAAACACCATAACAAAAGCAATTTGGGGAGGAAAGAGCTTATTTAGCTTATACTTTCACATCCATAGTCCATTACTGAAGAGACTTGGGATAGGAACTTATGCAGGGCATGAACGTAGAGGCAGAGACCATGAAGGGTTGTTGCTTACTGATTTGCTCCTTGTGGCTTCCACAGCCTACTTATAGAACCCACAACCACCACCCCAGGGGTAGCACAAACCACAGTGAGCTGGACCCTCACTCATCAATCACTAATTAAGGAAATGCTCTTCAGGCTTGCCCATAGCCTGATCTCATTGAGGCATCTCTCAATTACAGTTCCCTCCTCTCCAATGACTCTAGCCTGTGTCAAGTTGACATAAAATTAGCCAACACATTCTTTCTTACTATAACTTGAGAGAGTGGCTCATTTTATTTTTAACTTTGTTTTGATCAGAGATAAAACATTTTATTCAAAAAGACATTGTTGGTTAAAGAATCTGCCTAACTCGTAGCATTTTTTTAAGGTGGGAAGAGTGTGGGCTTGTAGCATACAACAAAGCAGCCCGAGGCTCCTGTCCATCTGGCCAGGAGTTGGGCTGTGCTGGTACGCACTACAACCGGTAGAATCAGAAGCTTCGGATTCATGGGTCAAGGCTTCCAGCCTAGCTTGCTATCACCAGCTGGGGCACTACAGTGTCCTGGAAGCATGAGCAGGTGCCTGCCCTTATGTCAGGGATCCTACACCTGCTTTAAGACCCTGGGGTCTTCTGTTTCTGTGGCTGGCCTTTCCTCCCCAGATTTCCCACCATGAGAGAATCTACAAGGACGCTGGTCATCCTGAATTAGTGCTCACCTTAATAATCACATATCTCCAGCCAAAACATTTCTTCCAACTACCATCACCCTACAAGCTAACAGAGGTGAGGATTCTAATGTGTGAATTTAGATAAACCCATTTCAGCCCCAGATTACCAGGGCCTTTCCAGCCATCTCTAGCTGCTCAGAGCCTACCCTGAGCTAAGGATGCTGCTTCCTGCAATTCTACAATCCCCAATAAGTTCTTCACTGCCATCTCTCTGTCCACCTAGGAACTGAACTCCCAGGCAAGAATTAGATCTAAGCTCATCCTGCTCCAGCACTTCCTGGCCTCCAGTCTTCCTCCAGATGCCTCACCTAATTCCCCTGAATACCCCTACATATGTAAACTTCTGGGCTACACCTCCCTCCCACTGGCCAGTTCATCTCACATCATCACCCTTCTGGCTGGTGCAAGAGCAGTATTCTTTCATCAACAGCGTGGATAACAGAGGGAATGGAATTATCTTCACACCAAGCCCTCCTGTCATGGAGAAAGACTGTTTTCTCCACCAGCTGGTGATGAACAAGTGGAGAGGAATTTACTCATCCTGAGGACCAGACATTGTCTCCATAGATTTGATAATGGGCTTAGCAATTCTGAGCTGTTCTTGGGAGTTATTTGTCAAGGAGGGAAGAGCTGTAGCTGGACGGGGGGGGGGGGGTAAGATCCTCCCAACTTGCACTCATTTCTGCTCATCTTCTCACTCTTACTCTGGGCTGTGCAAACCTTCATACTAACCCTGAGATTGTCTTTCAAGTGGCAAAGCATATGCCTGAAGTCTTCCTGCTATTCCAGAAAAGGCAAGATGCTAACGCTCTCCAGCCTCTTCCATCCCAGTGGAAGCACTGTGCTCTGCTGCTCTGTCCCTTTGAACTTCAATGGCCCAGAGGTCAAGGGTTCCCTTGGGCTCCTTCACTGGACATGGCAAACAACTGTTTTAATGCCAAAGTCCAGAGGATTTTGCTCCAACCCAATCTTAAAGTGGCCAATTTTTACCTGCTGACTGCTCATTTTACCTCTTGACCCCTCATGACAAAGAACACATGATACAAGGAACAAACAATTACGGAGTTCATGGGTGTCTAATGGCAGGTGTGCCTCTGCAAAAGAAAGAGGAAAATTTTTAAAAAAAGAAAAAGAAAGAAAGAAAGAAAGGGAAGGGAAGAAGAGAAGAGAAGAGAAGAGAAGAGAAGAGAAGAGAAGAAAAGAAAAGAAAAGAAAAGAAAAGAAAAGAAAAGAAAAGAAAAGAAAAGAAAAGAAAAGAAAAGAAAATGTGAGAAGAACTAGCAATAGGAGGTAGGCCAGGTGCCTGTCCAGGCATAGAGCCATGGAGAAGAAGCCAAGGTGGTTGAATGTTGTTCTAATCTGTGTGTGGCGCTGCCAGCTGAGGACATACCTGCTAGTTTTGCTGCCCTTTGAGCTGCATGCTTCTTCTCACATCTCACTTTCTTCCCCTGTGAGGTAAGACATGTATCCCCATGCAGATAAATGCTTCAATGATCCCCTGGGAGTTGTTGATGTGTTCCCTTCTCCCACTGGGAGTTGGAGCCACATGCCAGGTGAGTTCACACACTCCCCACTTGCATAAAAGCACTAGAACACAGAAATCAATTTCTAGTGACCTTGATTTGTTTTGGCCCTGGCTTTCTTTCTAATTCCATCTTCTCAGGCTTTCCCTCTCTCCTCCTCCTCCACCCACAGACTATGCTCTGGGGAGCTGAAATTACATGAAAAGCTTGGGCCAGAGATGCCAGTAGCATTTAAAATGTATATAGGAGCCCACTATGCAATGCCATCCAATAGAATATACCATAGAGAAGAAAAGATGCAAGCAGGACAACACAGACTTATTTGAAATTCAAAAACATCAGACTTACTCTTAGCTCTGAGAACCACCCCCTCCCCATTCATCTCTGTCATAAAGAGAGCTATTTTAGAGGTCATTGTGCGGAAGAACATTGCTTTAATCTTTTCTACACCCAAGGAAACCATAAATATATCTTCTGCTGGGAGGGGACAAGAAAAGCAATGATGTTGCCTCTTTTCTTTACAGAAAAAAAAAAAAAGAGGCAGCTTTTTATTTTTATGTAAAAGAGTTGTCAAGACACTTATATTTTTCCTAGCATTAAAAGTTATTTTTTTATTCCACTTAATTGTTCATTGAGATTTCAAAACCAAATCTGCCTCCTTGCCAAATATCTTTGTAATATGTACATTTCCCACTGGCTTATTATAATAGGGTTTCTCATAGGATTCAGCCACCCGGCATCTGCTTTGTTATGATATTATAACAATAATTAACATTTCGCACTTTTACTGTATAGCCAGCCTTTGATCCATATTTTAACAAAAATGTAATAACAATGCTCTTTCACACAGCATCCTTCATCCCAGAGCTTCAAAGTCGTTGGCAGCATCATATTATAACCAGAGAGAGTTGCATTCAATCCTGAAACCCTCCCGACACCCCATGGGGTCCAGAAACAGCAGGCAGCTTCCCTAGGGGAAAGGGGGGGGGAGAAAGGTCAGTGAACTGCAGTTGAATGGATGATGACAAAGCCTGGATAGAAAGGGTCAGCATTCTGGATTGGGGATCAAGAGCTTCAGTAGTATATGTGTTTAAAGTAAAGAGAAACAAGAGTCAATAAGCTTCCTGAGATGGGGATTTGGACAAATATCAAAAGTCAAGCACCCTCCCTGCAATAAATCCTTGGGGAGAAATCTGGCTCCATGCAAGGCATTTCTTTCACAGATGCTGCCGATCACCTACTTTCTGCTTGGTCCATTTCCCTGAGACAGGGCCCAGTCAGAGGCTCCTTAAGCTCCAAAAATGATGGTCCCTCTCCCTCCCAAGGGCAGCTGACAACCACCAGGAGGCACTGTTTGTACTCAGGCCAAGAGTAATCTTTCTTCAGAGAACAGTGGCCTCACCACTCCTGCTTCCTCCAGTGGGCCCTAACCCCCTAACTTTCAGGCTTCTTTACTGAGAACTTCTTAACTTCCACAGGGTTAAACTCTTTCTGAGGCTAATTCATTGTGATGACAAACAAGAGAGGCCAGGGGTCACTCTCAAAGCCAGAAAAGATAAGTGGAACTGTTACAGGGACATGAACTGTCTGTCTCTATTCCTCTAATGCCTGGTTAATGCAGAACACTTTGTCTTCTCTTAGCTTCACTCTGATTTACAAAATCTCAGGCAGATGTAACGATGGAACTGCCAGGGTATACAAGATGGAACCAGTATGTTTACTGCAGTGAAGAAATTCAGAAGGTGCCTGATGCAAACAGAAACAAGGGCTGAAGAATGAACAGGAAGGACAAGCGGGTTCAGCATGAAGGAAGTACCTCCGCAGCCAAGGTTTCAAGTAGCCACTCCTGTTCCATGATGTGTGCTGAGACACCAAATGTGGCAACAGCCTTATGAGGCCATGTTGTCACGTGTGTTATATGTTCATAGAAAAAGGAACTGAAGTCTGCAGGTTTAAGATTTCCTAGGATAAGGATAAGGAAAGGGGACATTGGTGTGCTTTGAGTTGCACCAGAGCTATGGGTTCAAATAGCTTCCAGTGACATGCATGCAAACTCCAAAATGATTCAGATATGATTGAGGGGAAAAGAAGAGAGAGGAGTAGGAATTGGAGGAGGTAATTTTATACGGGTAAACTGGGAGAGAGAGAGAGAGAGAGAGAGAGAGAGAGAGAGAGAGAGAGGAAGAAGGAGGAGGAGGAGGAGAGGAAGAAGAATGGGCTTCACAGGAAGAGTGTGGCAAATGGCATCTTACATTCCATCTACTGTCTAGCTCTCTCTGTATCTATGCATTGTCATGATGCCAATCCCATGAGGCCACACTACTGTCCCCTATTACAGGAACACAGTTCCAAGCTAGCTTAACTAAGAGCCATGACCAGAGGAGACATAGAAGTATGAAAACATCTCTTGTGCCCTCCCATAAGAGAAGAACAAAAGGAGAATATCCGTTTGTCTGAATTGATTCTGGTAAAGTAGAAGTCTGTGTCCACTCCTGCCAATTCCTCCAAGGGCCCCTAACTCACACACCAGGGACTTTTCACCAATTTTTCACCTCTACTGAAATAAGGACAAACATCATCAGGGTACAAGTAATTAAATAAAGAACATTGCAAGCTGGTCTATAAAGCAAACATTCAAAATTTTAAAACCAATTTAGCCTATCTCTGCACTCCACCATGTGTCTCAGTAGGTCTCTCTTTCAGTAGATTTTCATTTCATGTGCAAATAACAGTCACAGAGTCTGGCTGAGAAGCCAAAAAGAACATCCCTTACAACAGAGAGCACAGTGAAAAGGTGTCTGGCTGTCCTCCCAAGCCTGGAGACTGAGAAACCCATGTCATTGTGAGCTTCCAAAGTCACTGTTCCAGTTTTATTCCTGTTGCTGCAAAAACACCATGGCCAAAAGCAACTTACAGGAGGAAAGGGTTTACCCTGCTTCTATGTCAAGGAGGTCACATTCCATCACTGAGGGACATGAGAGCAGGAACTCAAGCCAAAACTCGAAGCAAAAGAAAAAGAAAAGAAAGAAAGGAAGGAAGGAAGGAAGGAAGGAAGGAAGGAAGGAAGGAAGGAAGAGAAAGAAAGAAAGAAAGAAAGAAAGAAAGAAAGAAAGAAAGAAAGAAAGAAAGAAAGAAAGAAAGAAAGAAAGAAAGAAAGAAAGAAAATCATGAAAGAATGCTGTTTGCTGGCTCACTCCCAGCTTAACTAGCTTTTAATACAGTCCAAGACCACCTTCCTAGGGAATGGTGCCACCCATAGCAGGCTGAGCCTTCTTGTATCCATATCAATCAAGACAGTCTCCCCAACAAACATGTCCACAGTCTGTTCTATGAGGTCCCTTCCTCTCAGAGGCTGTACTGAGTTGACAGATATAATACGCCCCCCCCCCCGTCCTCTCTGCTCAACAAACAAAAGTCCGTAGCATCGAAAATCTCAAGTTCTTTCTCTTTTGTAAGTTGGGACAGGAGGCTAAAAAGTGTTGAAAATATGCTAACTTACACCCTGGCGCCAACAGGGAAGGTTGAGCTGAGTCTGTTTTATTAGCAAAAAGCATGCTTTTCATTTGCCTAAAAATGATTCCAATGTTGCCGGTCCCCATGGGGTGAGTCTTCAGCTCTCACCCTCCTCAGCCCCATGGCCTGCCTTCAGATACTTTTTTTAACAGAGGGCTTTTAAATACCATTGTCTTTCTAGAAAAGGGGTTAATCTAATGAACAATGCTTGATCTAAAAAGCTTTACCATAAAAGCAACGGAGGGAATTGAGGATTGTCTAAATAAGAACCACATGCTCTCGGCACAGCTATGCGGAGAAGGCCAGTCCTAGAACACATTGGTGATTAATTCAGTCAGAGGAAAATAAAACCTGCCACAAAGCCGCATGTTGGAATGTAGGTGGTGTCCTGGAACACGGAGTCCTGAGCCTTCAAACATCGGAGGGAGCTTCCTGCATTTGCCGCTCAGATACTCACCCAGCTCCTTCCAAAAGGTGTGAAGATTCGTCTCCCAAACACACACCAGGGAGACTGGCTACATATGCAGCTGGCAGTGCCTTCCCTGGAGCCTTCCAGGGCTGAGCCCTGTCTTCCTGGCTGGATAAGTGAAATGAATGCATGCAGAGAGTACTCAAAACACTCGCCGTGTTTCCCTGGCTGCTCAAAAAAAAAAAAAATCCTATGGGGAAATGCAAGCACGTTCATGATTCTCTCAACTTCCTGTGGGTGTCAGAGAGCAAATGCTAGCCAGCAAGGAAAACGAAATAAAATAAAAGACAAGGAACAAAATGATAAAACAAAATCATCTGAGGTTCAACCCTCCCTGAGTATCTTCAGGAGCTTAATAGTGCTGGGTAAATGGAGACATTTTCTTTAGTAATATATCCACTGGCACATTGTCCATGCTCCTGTAAATAGTAACTAAACTGTAACATGAGCCGGTAACCAATCCTAAGAGATTCATTGTGTCACACACACACACACACACACACACACACACACACACACACACACCATGAACATGAAAGTGGGGTTATTGTCGTGGTTAGGGTTTTGTGAACAGACACCATGACCAAAGCAAGTCTTATAAGGACAACATTTAATTGGGGCTGGCTTACAGGTTCAGAGTTTCAGTCCATTACTATCAAGGTGGGAGCATGGCAGTGTCCAGGCAGGCATGGTGCAGGAGAAGCTGAGAGTTCTACATCTTGTTTGGAAGTCAAATAGAAGAAGACTGGCTCCCAGGCAACTAGGACTAGGGGTCTTCAAGCCCATGCCCACAGTGATACACCTACTCCAACAAGGCCACACTCTGACAAGACCACACCTTCTAATAGTGTCACTCCCTGGACTGAGCATATACAAACCATCACAGTTAGTTAGGGAAGAGGAAAGAGTCATTGGGAGTGAGAGAGGACAATGAAAAGAGCATAAATCAAAGCTCATTATAAACACCCATGAAAAATGTCACAATAAAACCCAGTATAATGTCTAGTTAGTAAGACATGCTAATAAAGCTTTAAAAGAAACTGAAAATACATACATACATACATACATACATACATACATACATACATAAAACAAAATAGCAAAATAAAAGCAAGCTGTTGCCTAGCTGTTTGGACAGGAAGTAACCCAGCTGGAGAACCAGGATTATCCTTTGGCCCCTGGTAATGGCTCTAAAGAAAACTTCATTTGTGGTTGTGACCCCAAGCCTGGAACACTGTTGCTCATTCAGATAAAACTTCACTAAAATTCGTTAAAAGTAAAATGTTGGAACAAGGTCCAAACTGATTGTATAGTACAGGAAGCTCTACTTCAAGTTGTTATCTGTAAACAACATGGGAATTTGGTATTTTTCTTACTTTCCAGTGTCCGCTTGTGTTGTCTAGACAGTGCCTGTGGCTTTGTCCCAGGAAACAACAGTTCCAGCAAAGCCCAAGTTAGCTAGGGGACACCCCATATTCGGCAGCTGATATCTGAGTGGTTAACTACATGGCTTAATTTGGGGATGGGAAAGCTCCTGCCATACCTCCTCAGAAGGTAGCAGACTCAAAGAAGAGCATAGTGTGGCAGAGGAAGAGGAGGAAAAGGAGGAGGAGAGGAAAGAGTTGGAGGGGGAGGGGGAGGGGGAGGACCTACCAGCTCTCCAACATAGGACCTGTTAATAAGAAACACTGTGCAGTGTGCGAGGAAGGAACCTTGAGATACTATTTTGTAGAATGATATGGCTCCCTAATCTGATTCATAACCCTGGGGAGGCTGGGGGAATACAGCTTCTGATTTGAGCCATAATGAACTGGTAAACGATGCGGCTTCTGGCTGTATAATGAACGGCTGCATTAATTCTCCAGCTCTGATTTTAAGCCTCAACATAGGCCCTGAAGTGACAGGATAGTTATCTCAGCAACAATTAATATTCTGAAAATGCTGTTTAGAAATAGCCTCATTGCTCATTCTATTACCATCAGAAAAAGTTTTGTTCCTCGGGCATCTTTATAACCTCATAAAAATGTGGGAAATGAAATATATATACATATACATATATATATATGTGTGTGTTTATCTATCAATTACTATATTATATGTGTATATATATATACATATATATATAGGGAGAGAGAGAGAGAAGTTTCTATTTACAATAAGTTCCAGTTTCATTTTAATTTCTGATCTCCATCTTGAAAATCACATTGAAAGTAAGAAGACATTTCTATATTATTTTCTGGCTTGGTAAAAATGCCTTGGCTGTGATAAAGAGATTAGGTGTTTTGTCACCTGGTAGACCCTTATCTGTTAATTTGCCCGGAAGATTATCTCCCCCCACATAGCACATTTTCCTCCCCGCAGTAAGAAAAACTGCTTTCAGGTTTAATTTGAGAGTTGAGAGACAGCTGCCGAAGATGCAATTGAACTTAGGCATGGTGAGGATTTATCACACTGTTGGCCAAGCTTACAGAGTTAGTGTAGACAGGGCTCACGGGGTTCTTAGAATTTGATATAACTGCTGTAGAAAGACACCCTGACCAGTTCAAGGGGCTGCCTCAGAAGCAGGTGGACTGCGGCCATGTGGGGTAATTATTCCCTATTAGATAGAAGGGGTTTCTGTCACTTCCCGAGTATAGTTGCATTATGTTAAGACTCACCCCTCTGACTCACAGCACTGGGAACATGGAACCTGAAGAGGCCACCTCCTGTAGACAGGCAGTAACCCCAGAGGAGCAGTGGGACACCAACCCACCTATAAAACTTTCCCCCCAAATGTTATCCTGTCTACAAGAAATGCAGGGACAGGGGATGGAGCAAAGACTGAGGGAACAGCCAACTTGAGACCCATCCCATGAGCGAGCACTAATCCTTGACACTATTAATGATACTCTGTTATGCTTATAGACATGGATCTAGATGGCTGTCCTCTGAGAGGCTCCACCCAGAAACTGACTTAGACAGATGCAGACACCCACAACAAAACAGTGGTAGAAGCTTGGGGAGTCTGATGGAAGAATAGGGGGAAGAGTTGTGCCCCCAAAGAGGATCAGAACTCCACAGAAAGACCAACAGAGTCAACTAACCTGGACCCTTGGGACTCTCAGAGACTGACCCACCAACAAAAGACCATATACAGGTTGGACCTAGGCTTCGCAGCACATATGTAGCAGATGTGCAGCTTGGTGGGTCCTGAACAACTAGATCAGAGGCTATCCCAAGAGCTGTTGCCTATTCATGGGATATGTTCTAGCTGGGCTTCCTTGCCTGGCCTCAGTGGGAGAAGATGCACCTAGCCTCGCAGAGATTTAATGTGCCAGGGTGAGGGGATACCCAGGGGGTGGGGACCCACCTGCTCAGAGGAGAGGGAGAGAGGGGGTGGAGGAAAGGATTATGGGAAGGTGTTAGAAGTTAGCTCATGAATTGAGCCCCACTTTCTGCTTCCAAACTCTTGGCAGGATCCTGTTTTAGAAGCCTTGCCAGTCTTCAGGTCCCCAGGCTGAAAATAATGGCCTTGGCTATTCACTACACTCTGTCTGCCCACCTCTGTGCACCTCTCACAAGATGCACTCTCTGCTGACCTACCTTCTCTCTAGAAAGATCCCACCACAGCCCTGGAGACTCTTACCAGGACACCCAAGGACATTGTCCAGGACAGTATATGCTACAATGATTGGAGACCACTCAAAATCTGCTTTCCAGTGACATGAGCAAAGACAGCATTGTCCTCATTAGCAAATGTGACAAAAATGATCCTTACACTTAAAATCAACTTCAAGGTCTGTCATGATATCCAAGTTATTGCTGCTCATTCTAAGGTGAAAAGTCTCTCGTTTGGTAATAATCTTGGGAGACAGTGTGTCTTCCACAGAGCCATGCATAGAAGCAGCATGGAATCTTTGAAGTTAGAGTCCCTGTGAGCTCTGGACAAATGGCGAATGAGCTTTGTCTTGAGTCAGCTGGTTTGGCACAGTGGTTGTTCTGTGTTACAAATTCTGAATTTTGCATTTAATTAATTGACTCTGGCAATTGACATGATTCTTATTTCTTTAAAAAAATCTTAAACAAACAAACAAACAAAAACTTCATTTGATAAATGTCCTTGAAGTGCCACTCAAAGCACAGATGTGATCACATGATCTGACTACAATGCCAGCCTATGGGGAACTGCTTTAGAATGTACAAACCAATACAACACAATATTGACTAGGAAATTCTCATCAGATACACACAGTATGCCTGGTCAGAGAGCTGCACCTGGGTCCTATAAACCATGAAACATGAAACCGCTTAACATTAATAAGCAAATAAAGCAAAATCCACCCAGCTTATAAGATAAGCACAAAGGTAAGCAGAGATAAAGCATGTGTTTCCTCCTGCACAAATGCTGAGCTGAACAGGCGCTAAGGCCTACTCTTCTTTCCTTGATGAACGGTCGAGTTACAGGAAAGGAAAATAGACTAGAATATGATGCCTTCGGCAACCAACTTCAGGTACCATCTGTATATACTCCTGGCACTATTAATTTGCAATTAACAAGGGCCTTATGCTTTATCCCCTGCAACTCCCTGTCTTAAAGTGTGAGGGAGGGAGCTGAGCGGCGGGGAACAGGCAGGTGGTGGCAAGCCTGCTCAACAACACATGATACTGAATCACTGGTCTGTGAGCTGCTCTCACCAGCTAATAAAAGGTCATTTGTTGATGGGAAATGGAAGTTTCCGTTATGCCGAAACAACTCTTCAAAGTGTGGTAGAGTATTGTAGAGGTAAGTGATACACGGCACCACACAGGCTGAGCTATATCACACACAAACCTGATGAAAGTCTAGGCGTGTATCTAAACTCCTCCCCTTACAGGTCTGTGGATGCCAGAGAGGGATGACTGAAGCTCTAAACTCAGTCACCCTGGCTTCTGAGCTTCTCTGCCATTGGACCAACTGCTTGACCTCCCTCGGGGTCTATTTCTCCATGCACCCAGTCATATGAATCATGAAGAGTCTACCACAGAGATGAAGCAAACTTGTGAGCTACTGCTGCCACTCACATCGAGAACCCTATCTGATGGCCTCCAAGTGTACTTTGTTTTAAAAAAAAAACACTCCAGTCACTTGAGAAGGGCACCCATGGCATTCCTGCCCCTTTAACTGAAAAAGAAATGGGTGCCAAGTAGCCTCCTGACACTGCTTGGTAAGCCTAGAGCTGTGAACACTGTGCAAATCTAGGCTTGTCCACAGAATCAAGCTCTTAAGGTCAAATTCCTTCACCAGAGTGTCAAAAGGATATAGGGAATTCCTAAATTTCAGCCAAATTTATCAGGTTTCTAAAAAAAAAAATATATATATATATATATATATATATATATATATATATATATAAATTTGGAATAGGACTTATTTTGTTTAAATTTATTTTTCATTTACATATATACATATACATATTTTGTGTGTGTGTGTGTGTGTGGTATATGTGTGTGTAAGAGTGTGGAAGGCAAAGGTTGATGTGGGGCATCTTCCTTAATGATGGTCTACTTTAGTTTTGAGGTAGAATGGCGCTTATCCACTGAGCCAGGTTGACTGACCACTTCCTCAGGGCTGGAATTAAAGGTGTAATCCAGGCCTGTTCTAGGGATCTAATGTGGGTCCTCATGGCTTCTTGGCAAGCATTTTATCAACTAAGTCATCTTCAAGATCCTAGGCTAACACATGCTAAGAGAAATCTATGCTGAACCTAGCTGATCTGTGACCTAGAAGTGGAGAATGGATAAAAAACGATCTTTTTTTTTCCTTGAACATTTGCTCATAAGTGTAGCATCAGATGCCTGGGGGAGTTGACTGAGTGTGATATAAAGCAAGACAATTCATAGAGTCTAGAAAAATCATAGCCAACTGTGAATTTCAAGAAAACAGAGATCCCTTCAATGTAAGCCCAGAGCTGAGGACATAGCTCAGTGGTGGAGTACTTGTTTAGCACATGCAAGGTTCTGAGAACCATCCGCAATACAGAAGAAAAATAAAGTCATTTGTGCTAGGTTCTGGAGAAGCTGCGAAGCCTCTTGCTCTGGGTGTAGCTGGAGCTTAGTAGTGGAGTGCTTCTGCAGCATGAACTGAGCTCCATGTCCAACCCTCACCACTGTGCTGGTTTGGATAATAGTCCCCATTGGCTCATATATGTGCATGCTTAGTCCCCAGTTGCTGAACTGATTGAGAAGGATTAGACGGTATGGTCTTGTTGGAACATCCATCTCATTGGCAAGGTGGGCTTTGAGTTTAAAATCCCATACCAGGGCAAGTGGCTTTCTACCTGTTGCCTGTGGGTCAGGATGTAAAGCTTTCAGCCACTTCTCCAGCACCATGCCTACATGTGGGCACCTTCCCTGCCATAATGATAATGAACTAGCCCTCTGAAACTGCAAGAAAGCCCCATTTAAATATTTTATTTTGTAAGAGTTGCCTTGGTCATGGTGTCTCTTCACAGCAATAAAAACCCTAAATAAGGAACTCGAGAGAGAGAAAGAGAGAGAGACAGAGACAGAGAGAGAGACAGAGACAGAGACAGAGACAGAGACAGAGACAGAGACAGAGAGAGATTGAGAATGAGATCAGTTAATTTTCAATGGGAGGAGAGGCCCTTGGTCCTGTGAAGGTTCTATGCCCCGGTATAGGGGAATGCCAGGGCCAGGAAGCAGGAGTGGGTGGGTTGGTGAGCAGGGGGAGTGGGGAGGAGATAGGGTATTTTTGGAGGGGAAACCAGGAAAGGGGATAACATTTGAAATGTAAATAAAGAAAATATCTAATAAAAATTTAAAATTAAAAACAAAAAACAAAGAACATACACAACAAGAAAAACAACAACAAAAGAAGGGCCTTCTGCACATCCCTTAATCCTACCACTTCCAAAAAGAGCATTTCATGGTTGGAAGAAACCAGGGCAGAATTCCCTGGAACATCCAACTGTTTGCTCCTGGGCCAAGACTTAGAGACATGACTCATCCCAAGTGAACGAGGCCATATTCTGTGGGCAAATGTCTCCACACCCCAGATGTCAGTCAATTTCTGCTTAACGACCTGAGACTCTGTGCACTGGCAGACATCATTGCAAAAGCTTCCAGTTTTGTGACAGTCGTGAGAAAGACAGGGAAGGCAATGAGGGATGCTGTGGGTTTCACACTCATGGGGATCCCACATAGCTTATGAGTTTCTAGGACTTACATGCTGATCTTTGATCAGAAAGTTTGCATTCACTTAGTGAAGGATTTTATGTTTTACAAAGAGGTCAGGAGAATTCAAAATGTGTTTATTTATCATCTGCTCTATAAGAAGATTTGAGAAATAAAAATTGGGGGTATAAAGAAAGGAGACAAAAAAAAAACAAAAAAAAACAAAAAAACAAAAAAACAAAAAAAAAAAAACAAACAAACAAAAAAAAACTCAGTAAAACAATCCTTGAACCAGAAAGGCTAAATAATAGGGCAGAAGAACTGACTGCAGGCAACAGAAGTGAGTTTTGAAAACGGATGTAAAGCTAATTATTTTTCCTGGGATAATTCTGCCATAGATTTTGCTGGTGATGTTTTGGTATTGGATAAGTTCATGCAATAATTCCACAGTGAAAGTGTGAAGCTCAATGTAAATCTCCATGGCTTTGGGATGGTTATTCCAACTGTACAGGGGTTTATTGAGATGCATAGTCTTTGGATCTGGTTAATTTGGGTACGTGGTGTTCCTTATTTGCAAGTCTTTTTTTATAATAAGGTTTATAATAAAGAAATAAAATTATTCTTTCTACCAAAGTTTCATTTTTTTGTGAGAATCTATTATAGCAAACATTATACACTCTCAAGTAAGGGGTAAATGAAACTTGAAAGCTTTCCCCAGAAGAGTAAAGGAAGAACCCGTTAACTGTCACCAGAAAGAGTTGAAGAGTGTCAAGGAGAGCATCATACAAATAAGGCCTCTACTACTTGATGTCTTTAAAATTTATTCGTACTAACTCATGATTGCAAGCATACAGCATGTTCAGATAAAATGTTAGATGACTCGGGGGTTAGGAACAAAGAGCCTCCCTCAACAAAGATATACTGAAATGCCTGTCTCCAGGGCCTATGATTTGTCTTCATTTGGAAATAATGTCCACAGAGGGGTACAGTTAAAATGAACTATTTAGAGTGGATCTTAATAGAAGATAGCCTGTATCTTTGTATCAGTCAGGTTTATCTAGAGAATCAGAACCCATGAAATTAAGCTATAGTCAATGGGATTTATTAGATTGCTTATGCAACATGGTCTAGGCAGGCCAACAATAGCTGTCTTCATACTAGAAAAGCTGAGAACCCAGTAGCTGTTCAGTACACAAGGTCAGATGCCTAAGCATGCCCAACCTGAAACTGAAAGTCTAGAGGATTTGGGGGCAGCCACTGGTCTTCAGTCCACATTGGAAGGCAATGAGACAAAGAAGAGAGCTTTTCTCTCAGACTCCCTTTCATCTGGGATGCTATCTGAAGGGCCACCTATACTCAAGATGGGTCCTTCCACTTCAGATAACCTGGTCAATCAAATAAATACCTCCCAGGTGTACCCAGAAGCTTATCTCTTCCAGATCCCATCAATTTGACAACCAAGATTATTGATCACAGTCCTCATGGAAGGGAAATCTGAACACCGGGTGAAAGCTGTACAGGGGGATGCTGGTGAATGAGGCAGGAAAACCTCATGAAGATGAAGGCAGAGAATGAGGTGGTGTTCTACAGTCAACCACCACCAGACATAGCCAACAAATCAGCAGAAGCTAGGAGACTGATGTGTAATGGGGTTACCAATGGGGTCTTTAGAAAGAACCTTAGCAGCTCTTGACTTCTGACTTCAAGCTCCATCCTGTTGCATTAGTGACCCAATTTGTGGCCCTTTCTGTGACAGAACTAGCCAACTAACACAAGAGGTTTGCATTTTGGAAGCCCATCCCGCTATGAGTGAAGCACATACAATGTGCTCCAAAATGGTATGAGGAGAGTCATGGAGGTCTCCCCAAGACTTCTGCATATCTAATGGGCTTACTATCTCTACTATCTCTACTACTGCACTTTTTAGTCCTAATTTTCCCCTTTGGTTATGGATTCTAACTCTACATTTTGTTTTTGCAGATTGCAACCAAATTATTGTGTAAAAAAAAATCTGTCTCATTTCATCTATGGTGCCTATATTTTTCTTTAATTTCTTTAACAAATTGATTAACGGTCCTTTAGTCTTCATACATTCTTTCTGACAACTGATTATTTAAATCTTGATTTTTGATTCCTTCTCCTGTTTTTGGTTTTGGTAGTAGTGGTGGGGGTGGTATGTGTGTCCGTGTCTGTTTCTCTCTCTCTCTCTCTCTCTCTCTCTCTCTCTCTCTCTCTCTCTCTCTCTCTCTCTCTCTCTCTGTGTGTGTGTGTGTGTGTGTGTGTGTGTGTGTGTGTGTGTGTGTACCTAGAAACTGGTTCTTATGTACAATGATACTCCACAGAGGACTGAATGAAATCCCTTCCTAGTGAGGTAGTGTGTTGCTCCAGTGGATGATCAAACACAAGCCGAGCAAGCCTTGCTTGGCAAAGTCTATTTCAGTCATGGCTCAAGTCCTAAGATATATCCCTTAAACCTGACCCCATGACCATCTTTTCTCAGACATTATACAAACATACAAACATCTGGGCAAATTATCCAAAGTCTTATCTACAAATAACGACAATATCATCTACTTTGTATGTCTATGGTAAATTTTATTGAACAGAAAGATTTGCTTAAGCACAAGAAACCAATATATGTCTATTCCTTTGTCTTTTAAGTACCAATTTCTCCAAAATATAAACATCAACCTTCTGCCATCTTAAGCTTTCATATTTATGACCCTAGAGTCTATTATGATTATGCTTTTAGTGGCCAACATGTATTAGCATTACCTTCAGGAAGACCTAAGAACATACCCCAGGATGTTCCTCAATTTCTGAAATGAAAGACTCATAACACCTGCCTTGGGATAGGGCTATAAGAACACATGGAAAGCACCTCCATAGTGCCCAGAACAGGCCCTCTCTACCCAATCTAAAAAAAAAAAAAAAAAAAAAAAAAAAAAAAGCAGACACTACCACTAAGTCAAACATTCTGGATCTCTCTGCAGTCCCACAGGCTGCTATGAATTCAGACTTAAGTCCATATATCCCAGCACTATCATATTGTGACTGCAAGAACCTCAGCTCTCAGCTGGCCTCAAAGTATTGAGAAACAACTGTGACTAGACAAAGCTGTCTCCTAAAAACTCTACCAAAGGAGTAACATCATTCCATAATTTCAATTGAAAAAAAAAAGTGAGCTACATACAGGATGAAAGGAGGACATTTGCGCCCCCCCCCACCACCACCACCACTTACCTGACTCAGGCATTCACTCAGACATCTGCCTCTACTGTTGACTTCTGGAAAATGGGACTGAGCATCATGGGCTAGAGGGAGATATTCTTTGATCTTGGACTGATGTTGATATAAACAATCTCTGCAAAGGAATAGCAAGTATCCCCTTGAAGAGGCTGCATTCACAATGTGCTTTGAGTTTGATGTAAATGAAACTAAATCGTGGTTGTTTTCTTGTTGTTGTTCTATTTGTTTTTTGTTTTGTTTTTTTTTTTTCATCAAGATACGGGGCCAAATCATTATTTCAGAATATTAGCAAGTTTTGAATTAGCTCTGAAAGACACAAATCAAAAGGTCTGAGATCCAACAGCTTAGCAATTACCAAGCGACTAGTTTACACTTAATTTTAGGGAATCAAAAATATAAATTAGACCCAATTCCAAGACTGTCCTAAAGAGTTAGGACAGCAATAATGTATAAAGATGCTAGTAGTCACCAGAGGACTACTTGACTGGGTGCTTCTCTCCCTCTTTCCTGTCACCCTGGGGAGCATGTGTGGATGTGACTCACCATCTTGTCTTCCATGGTAGGTACTTGAGCCCAGGGAATAAGTGACCACTGAGGACAAAGGACCTCAGATAGCTTGTGGAGCAGACAGAAGGAGCTATAAACTTGAACATTTTACAGCTGGACCACATCGTCTTGAAGAGACTCTTCGAAAGATTTTGTTTTGAATATGTGTATATGCATGAAGGGGAAATCCCACATGATTAAAGGTGCCTGTGGAAGCCAGAAAAGGCCACCGAATCCTATGGAGCTGGATTTATAGGTGATTGTAAGCCACCCAGACTGGAGGCTAGGGGTGGAACCCTTGTCCTCCACAAGAGCAGTATACATTAACCTCTGGGCCATCTCAAACTGAGTCTTGACAGCTATGCCAACTGTTGCTTCAGTTTGGGGTCACTTTTCATTTCAGCTTTGGGGCCAGATTCTCTGACCACCCCTGCTGCCATCAACATGGCCTTGCGACTTAAAAAAGTCACATTTACCAGGAGGATGGTTGGTGAATAGGAACCCTTAGTTTACCTCAGGATTCTGTCACGTGCACACCCTACACACACAGCCATGCAAGATCAACCCAAAATATTCAGGACCAATTTGATTGAGAAAGCTCACCTACTACCAGCTCACAGAGCCCACTTCCCTAGCTCTTGGGATCTAGTATGGTGCCCCTACACTCCAGCTTCCCCTTCACCATGTCAGTGAGGAATTATTTGGGGAAGAGGGAAAAAAAAACACTCTTCTCAACTCCCGTCAGAACATTAACATTTTTGGAAGAGTTTCGTCCTTTTTAAGACTTGGAGTGAGTGAGAAGCTTTTAGAAAAGCTAAAAATATCTGTTAAACAAGAAGAGAACACCCGCCAGCCCACTGTTCCTTCTGAGCAAAAGGCTCGCCAACCTGGGTGTGAAGTCCTCTGCTGGGACTCAAGGACCTTGAGGGAGAGGTGTCAGCTGTTCAACAGCTTAGGAACAAAGATAAAGGGAGGTGAAGTTGGAGGTAAAGATAACAGAAAGCCAGGAGTGGCTGCCACATCACATACGCTATGGCCTATGAAATTCACCCTATGTGAATTCCTCCTGCTATAACCAAGAAAGCCAAGACAAGAACCGACTGAGACACTTGTCCAGAGTCACTACACAGAGAACTGCACCCAGGGGAAGGATGACCAGGCTACGCTCCGCTGTGGGTCTCACCATCATACTGGGGTATCCACGGCCCTCAGAGTATTTAGTAGAAGGAGGGGAAGAAGTAGTCCTAGATCATGGCTCTGATCTCAGGCAACCTGAATGGACCCACAGTCAAAAATCTGACTTCCAGGGATCACAAGGGCAGATACTTTCAAACACTTGAGGTCTTCCTCTGGCCTCAGCATGGCTACCCATAGGCATGGGCAGCCTTGAATATGCACATATATGAACATGCAATATACATGCACACACACACAGACACTCACACACTTTCACAGCCATGCCCTAAAATGATGTTTTATCATTTATCTGTCCATCCTCTAGTCTAACCATCATATCCAACTATCCTTTCAACTCTAAGTATTAGCAGAAGCCTAGGAGCACCTGAATGACTACCCAGCATTGCTCCAAGGTGACAGAAACATTTGGAAATGGTGCTTTGGGTCTGGGAAAATAGCAAAACAGAGAGGTAAGAGGAAAAGTCATTGAATTCAGCAACAGCCCATGTGCCCTTACTGACAGAGCTTACCACATTTAAGTTCCTCATGACAGACTGGTTCATGACCCATTCACCAAGCATACAGAGAGAGAAAGAGAGAGAGAGAGAGAGAGAGAGAGAGAGAGAGAGAGAGCGCTTAATCCCTGTATCATTGGCTACCACTGGTTTTCTAAGAAGCTTAACGGGGCATGCTCTGACTTCAACAATGACCCACTAATAGCTTTACATTTCTCCACAGTATTACAAGCTCCTATCTCCTAATGAAATCAAGAAATCAAGGAGACAGCAGACAGCAGGCGAGTGAGCAAACACGGAGCAGAGCCAAGGACACCCTGGGACTCTCTGAGCTACAAATAGTCACCTGCAAGCATTGATCAAACCTTAACTTCCACCTAGGAAAACTGAGTTGCTTCTCTCTGGGTGAAGCAAACTTCTTTCCCACTGTACTTGAAAAAGCATGACATGCCCAATATAGCTGTGATCTTGTCGAGGTTGATCATGTTCTCCTCTATAGGGAGGGTGACTGTCAGCTTATAGCATCTGATGTCCAGGTCCTTCCCAAGAGTGTTCCTATGACCAGTCCTCCAAGAGAGAGTTTCAATGTTAGTTAATGCTAGATTTGCCTTGATTGTATGTGGCTTTTATTTCATGTCTGTCCCTCTAGGTTACACTTTGGCACTTAAGTTCTGGATATTGAGGCATTTGTGTTTTCCCAATTTCCTTAGCCATGTGACACATCTGGTGAGGGCTGCTGGCCACCGCCTTTTGCTTAAACTCCCTGGGTAGCTGCTTGCTACTTTGAAAGTAAACAACAACGGTTTGTAATATGGCCCTATCTACTTCCCCTGTCCAGTTCCCCTTTCACCCCAGCTGCATGTATACTGTCCACTTCCATCAGCATGAGACCTGGCTAACTGACACTCGCTTCTGCCCCTACACCAGGGCAGCTCCCTGTGTTGTCTCCCAGCCCACTGACCCTTTCTCCCACACTCACCCTTTCACCATTCTCAACATCCATAGCTTCTCATTGGCTTTATCTTCTATATTGGACATCCAAGTGAACCCATAGACCTATAGACAGATAAGATATAGATACAGATTTGGGCTCCAATATAGATAGTGATTAAAACCTTAATAGCCCTTAGTGAGTCCCTTTTGTAAAATTTGGCTAGAAAAGAAAATGGGACGAGGAGCCAAGGGCCAAGTCTCAAATGTTCCAAAAATTGACAGAATAAAAAAAAATAGCTGTCTGAAAAATGAACCATCAAAGAGTGTGGACACACTCTCATCCTCAGAGCTTGTCACTGTGTTATTTCATAGGGCAAAGGGACTTTGTAAACTCATTGAAATTAGGGATGCTGAGACATGCATGGTAGCATAATCCTAAAGCCCTGGCAACATGGGAGTTGAGTCTGAGGCAGGAGGATCCCAGGTTCAAGTTCTCTGTGGGTTACAGAGTAAGTTCAAGGCCAGCTGGGCAACTAAATAAAGAACTTGCCTTGAAATAAAAATAGAAGCTGGTGGCTGGGGATACAGGCCAGTGGTGAGGTGCTTGCTGAGCACTGATGAGGCCCTGGGTTCAATATCCAGTTCTATAAAATAAATAATAAGTAAATGAAATTCAGGGTAAGGATATGGAGATATATATGGGCTTCTATGTGGGGCTCAAAATAACGGCACTACTCTGAAATCTCCTGAAATGTGAGCCAAGATAAACCCACCGCTCCCAAGTTGCTTCATTTAATAGTCTGGTCATAATGGCATAAAAGTAATATAGTCAGGGTGAGCAGAAAATAATGACAGAGGCAACATGGAGACTTGAGTGTCATAAACAGAATGACAACAAGGTGAACAGAAGCAGCAGTGAGAGGGGAGAGATGTTGGTTGCGTCTATATGGAGCCCTGATATGAGGATGGACAGTCCTACAGAATTAACACCTATAGCACACTCAGGCTACTCTGGGACAGTGTCAAACACTTTAAACTTATTTTTTAAAATAACAGTATTTTTAAAGTCAATATAAAACATGGCCATCAGCTGTATAAAATTTGTTAGGATTTCTTATGCTTTGGAGACTCCCTTTATTTAGATGTTGAACCATATTCAATTCCCCTCATCCTGCATAGCTGATCATATGCTTCTTGAGGGTAGGGTACCATTTTCGCTGCCTCCTCGACTTAATGAACTATTTTACAAGCTGGAAAATGTGATTAGTTTATTTATATTTAAGCAAAATGTGTCACAAAAACTCACTAACTTACTCCCAGAAGTTTTGCATCATTGATGACAGATGGGGGAGAGAGGGTCAGCAACTTAATCTGATTTTATCCATCATAAATATTCAAATCATGTATATTTGTTCCATAAAACAGTTGTTTAAATGGCTTTAATTTATTTTCAATTTTATTGTCTCAACTGTATTGTGCAAGGCAATTGTTGAAATAGTTTGGTAACATCTGATAAATGTCTCTCTCTCTCTCTCTCTCTCTCTCTCTCTCTCTCTCTCTCTCTCTCTCTGTGTGTGTGTGTGTGTGTGTGTGTGTGTGTGTGTGTGTGTGTGTGTGTGTATGTATGTATGTATGTGTGTCCATCCTTCTCAACTAAACCTCCTGGAGTATCAATACTTTCCTAGCTTAGTTTCTGCTGCTGTGATTAAACACTGACCAAAGGCAAGTTGGAAGAAAAAGGATTTCTTTCATCTTACAGCTTCTAGTCTTCTATGATGGGACATTGTGGCAAGAATTCCAGGCAGGACCCTATAGGCAGGAACTGAAGCAGAGGTGACAGAGGAAGGCTGCTTAGTAGCTTGCTTCCCCTTGCTTGTTCAGCTTGCTTTCTTATACAATCCAGGACCCTGGGGTGACGCTGCTCACATTAGGCTGGGTCCTCCAATATCAAACATTAATCAATACATTACCCCCATAGACTCACTTATAGGCCAACCTGATGGAGGCAATTCAGTCAGCTGAGGTTCCCTGGGTGACTCTGGTTCATGTCAAGGTGACAAACACTGACCTATTGGTCAGTGCATCCATCGTGTAGTCCATCCTCACAATTTAAAGTGGTTGTTATCATGAAACCTACTCCCAGCAGAGTCCGTGTACAGAGATGCTAAATCTCAACATTATCAATAATTGGGAAGGGGGGGACTAACAACTTGCCTCTGGTAATTCTATGTCATCATATGCAAGGCTAAGTACTCATAATAAACACTATACACATCTAATAACTTGGAGATTTGTTTTGATTATTGAAATGAGGACTTAACAGATCACAGTCTAAGAGGAAACCAGAAGCAGAAGTGAAGAGCTGCCTGAGGTCACTGTTGTCTCTCAAGAATGACTGGGAACCTGGTATTTTGAGAAAATAAAACACTTATTTATTGTTTGTGTATGTGTGGGAACACTTGAGTATCAGAGTGCATATGTGGAAATCAAAAGACAGCTTTCAGGAGTCATTTCTCTCCTTTTACAGTGTGGGTCCCATCAGGCTTGGAAACAATCACCTTTACCTACCATTTTCATGGACGTAGTCGCAGACTATGACTATGACTATGACTGGCAGATTCAATGGTAACCTGTCTGCTACCTTGATCTCCAAGCTCCATCCAGTACTCATCACCCCCTTCTCCATAACTGATTCACGATCCCTCTCCCATGGACTGGGAAGATGGCTCAGATGATGAAGTGCTTGCTGCATAAACAGGCAGATCTGAGCCCACATGAGAAGGGTATTGTTGCAAGTAGGTTGAAATCCCAGTGCCAGGGAAGACATGGGCAAAGCCCTGAAACTGGATGGCCAGTCAAATTGGCGTACTTATCAAGTTCAGGCCAATGTAGTGACAACTTTTGGAATTTTTGTATCTTTAAAAAAATCATAAACTGGAGAGAGAACCTGTAGAGACCATATGTAGAGGTTAGGCACAGCCTCTGGTTTGAGGTATCAGGCCACCCACTCATCTCAAAAAATTTTAACCCATAATTGCTCCTGTCTAAAAGAAATACGGGGACAAAAAGTGGAGCAGAGACTGAAGGAAAGGCCACCCAGAGACTGCCCCACCTGGGGATCCATCCCATATGCAGCCACCAAACCCAGACACTATTGCTGATGCCAAGAAATACTTGCTGACAGGAGCCTGATATTGTTGTTTCCTGAGAGGGTCTGCCAGAGCCTGAACAATACAGATGCAGATGCTTGCAGCCAACCATCAGACTTAGCATGGGGACCCCAATGGAGGAGCTAGAGGAAGGATTGAAGGAGCTGAAGAGGTTTGCAACCCCATAGGAAGAACAACAATATCAACCAAGCAGACCCCACCCACCCCACCCCACCCTGCCCAGAGCTCCCAGGGACTAAATCACCAGCCAAAGAGTATACATGAAGGGGCCCATGGCTCCAGCTGCTTATGTAGGGGAGGGTGGCTTTATCTGGCATCAATAGGAAGGGAGGAGCTTGGACCTGTGAAGGCTCAATGCCCAAGCATAGGGGAATGCTAGGGCAGTGAGGTAGGAGTGGGTGGGCTGGGTGGGTGGAAGAGCACCCTCATAGAAGTAGGGGAGAGGGAGGGGACAAGGGGTATGCAGAGGGGAAACCAGGAAGGGGGATAATATTTGAAATGCAAATAAATAAAATAACCAATAAAAAACATACACCCCCTGACCCCCTATTTTTCCTCTCCTATCTAGTGTTAGGGGGTTGAAAGGGTGGGGAAAGGATGGAGAAGGATGGAAGAAAGAACCCACAAAGGAGCAAACACCAGCTACAGGCCAATGAGAAATTCTGTCTCAAAATATAAGCTGGATAATGGCAGTAAGGAATGATACCTAGGCTTATCTTCTGTCCTCCACACACATTGTAGACACTTGAGTGTGTGTGTGTGTGTGTGTGTGTGTGTGTGTGTGTGTGTGTGTGTGTGTCCAATCACACACACAAAGATTCCTCCTCTTTCAGCTTGCACTACCTACCGCTAGTCCGGAACATTTACCTAGTGGTCTATACCCATTGTCTGACTCTTGGTTAACATTCTTATGTTACTTTCTTTCTGCTGTGACCAAAAACCTGAAAATACAAAGAAAGAATGATATATGTTTGTTCATGGTATAAAACAAGAAGGACAGATCCTTTACTGCCATGGTGGGATAACAGCAGGGGAGGTCATAGGCTATGCTTCAAGAGTGTCAGGATGCTGGTTCATATCTCAGTGAAGCAGGAAACAAACGGTGAGCAGGAAGCAGGGCAGAGATGTTAACCTCCGGGGCCTCCCCCGGTAATCCAGTTTTCCAAAATGTGCCACTAGCTGGGGACCAAGCACTTAAACACATCAATCTGTGGTGTCATTTTCATGTTCAAAACTCACTTCCTCTCTGCCACTGTGACACCCAGACCTGTGCTATGGTGGCTGATGACAGATAAAATGGTGTCAATACCAAAGTCATCCTGTTTTCTTAATGGCTTATTGGCACTTCTACAGAGGAGGTACTGTGTGGCACGTGGGTCTTCACACTCTACTCAGTTCCAGGAATCTTTCCCGAGATAGCTTTGCCTTCTGTATTCTATGGTGTTTTCTCTTCAGAAGATTACACTGACAGTAAGTTTTGCTATAAACACCACATACCTTAGCGTTAAGGTACTTTGTTTCTCCTACAAAAGAGATGACCAAATGCCCTCCTCCAGACACATGTCCCCAGAGGGTCTCTCCTAGTTGCTGTCCTTCAAGACAGCCCCTGAGAAACACTGCCTGCAGTCAATTTCTTCATGGACAAATGAATCAATCCATCATCTCCATAGAAGATCATGGGGAAGAGCTGATGAGGAAATACCAGAACATGAGTGGGTGACATGAGGGAGGATGGGCCTAGTGTCTGTGAAACTTCCCTGTTCTCTCTGGCTTTGCTTGTGTCCAGTCTTAGAGAACCTACTTCTCTTTTTGGTGGACCCACCCAATCTTTCAAGTTAGTGATTCTGACAGAGCCAGCCTGGACATGTGCTATTTAATATCCCAAAGTAACATGCTGCATGACTGACATGGCCAAAAAGCATGGAAGGGGCCACTCCTCTCATGGGGATGGCACTGATGGCCTTTCTCAGGAAAGCAAGCCATTCCCTGAGGTTCTTCAGGCCTGGCCGCAGCTCCCTTTGGTGCTTGTCATAGTTAATATTGGTTGACAGATTAACAGAAGCTAGAACCATCTAGGAGACAAACCTCTGGGAATGTCTGTAAAAGAGTTTCTAAATTAATTGAAATGGGGTGAGCCACCCTAGAAGTGTCCAGCTATTCCCCAGACTGTTGTCTCTGACTTAGCAGAAAAGAAAAACCCACATTCATCTCAGTTTACTTCCTAATGGCAGATCCAATGACTGAATACCTCTAGTTCCAACTGTAATGACTTTCCTGTCATGGCAGACTATAAGTTAACACTGTGAAAAACAAAAAACAAAAACCTCATTTCTTAAGTTATTTTTCAGTGTGTTGTCACAGTGCTGAAAAAAAGGTAACTAACACACTGTCTTCCCTAGTTTACATATCCTGAGTACCACTGGGATCTGCTACATCATAGCATAGAATCCAAACAGAACTATGGCATCCAAATGATGTCACTGCTTGATTGACACAAATAACAGGCTCCCTGTGCCAATGGTGGGAAGGGGTGATTTAACCTGTTCAGCCTCAGGTTTCCTTGTGGCTGAAGCTGTCAGAAATGTGGAACACCCTAGATTTTTCTCAATCCTTAACACAGAGAAAGAGAGAGAGAGAGAGAGAGAGAGAGAGAGAGAGAGAGAGAGAGAGAGAGAATGAATATGATCAGACTTCTCACCACTGCTTGCTTATCTGTTCCAACTGCATAGTACACTTATGTTCTAGACAACTATGATATACAGTATAATGTCCAGACGGTCCCCATGACTACAGATGGAAAACTACCAGAATCTATGAGAGTAAAAAGCTATTGGTAATCTCCTACACCTCAGAGACAATCAAATTTGTCTCTTTTAAAAACCAAAGGCAAATCACTTAGAAATGTGATCTCTCCTAATTGACAGCAAATTGTTAGGGTTTTAGTTGTTACATAGAGTCTATAAAAAAAAAAAGATGAGGTTTTTAAAATTAATTTATTAATACCCCGAACACTGACCCCCTCCCAGTCTCCCCAAGACAGTCCCTCCCCACCTACACACACCTCTGCTCCCTCTCCTCTGAGAGGGTGGCCCCCCTGGGTATCCCTCCACACTGTTGCATCAAGTCTTTGCAGGGTTTGGTGTATCCTCTCCTTCTGTGGTCAGACAAGGTAGCTCATTGTGTCAGGGGCCTTAGTCCAACTGTGTATGCTCTTTGGTTGGTGGCTCAGTCTCTGAGAACTGCCAAGGGACAAAGTTAGTTAACTCTGTTGGTCTTCCTGTGGTGATCCTATCCCCTTCAGGGCCTTTGATCCTTCCCCCAACTCTTCCATAAGAGTCCTCTAACTCTGTTCAACATTTGGCTATGGTTATCTTCATCTGTTTCAGTCAGCTGCTGGGTAGAGCCTCACAGAGGACAGTTATATTATAGGCTCCTGTTTGCAAGCACAACAAGGTATTATTAGTATTGTCAGAGATGTGTGCTTGCCCATGGGCTGCATCTCAAGTCGGGCTGGTTATTGGTCGGCTATTCCTTCAGTCTCTGATCCATCTTTGTGCCTGCCTTGCTTTTAGACTGGACAAATTTGGGGTCGAAAGTTTTGTGAGTGGGTTGGTGTCCTTATTCCTCCAATGGGGTCCTGTCTGGCTATAGGAGGTGGCCCCCTCTAGTTTCATGTCCCAACTGTTTGACATCTTGGTTAAAGTCACCTGCATTGACTCCTGAAAGCCTCCTCCATCCCAGGTCTCTGGGGCTTCCTAGAGATTCCTCCATCACCCCAGTTCTCGGCAGCTACAGATTTCCATACATTCTCCTGGTCCTCTCTCCTGTCTCTCCCCACACCTGATCCTCACCCCTCATTCCCCTCCCAATACCCTCTCCCATATAGTTCCCTTCCCGCCTCTGCCCCTATGACTGTTTTATTCCCCCTTCTAAGTGAGATGCAAGCATCCTCACTTGGGCCATCCTTCTTGTTTTGGGTGTGGGGGTCTGTGGGGTGTATCATGGTTATCCTGTACTTTATGACTAATATCTGCTTATCAGTGAGTATATATCATGCATGTCCTTTTGGGTCTGGGTGACTTCACTCCAGATATTTTCTAGTTCCACCCATTTACCTACAAAATTCACAATGTCCTTGTTTTTAATAGCTGAATATTATTCTATTATGTAAATGAACCACTTTTTTTGTATCCATTTTTTGGTTAAGGGATGTCTGGGATGTGCCATTTCTGGCTGTGATGAATAAAGCTACTATGAACATAGTAGAGCATGTGTCCTTGTAGTATGGTGGAGTATCTTTTGGGTCTGCACCCAGGAGCCATATAGCTGGATCTTCAGGCAGAACAATTTCCAATTTTCAGAGAAACTGCCAGATTGATTTCCAGAGTAGTTGTACAAGTTTGCAATCCCACCAGCAATGGAGAAATATTTCCTTTTCTCCACATCCTCGCCAGCATCTGCTGTGGCTTGAGTTACTGATCTTAGCCATTCTGATTGGTGTAAGGTAGAGTCTCAGAATCATTTCCGGTTTGCATTTCCCTGATGACTAAGGATGTTGAACATGAAGTGCTTCTCAGCCATTCAAGATACCTCTGCTGAGAATTCTCTGTTTAGCTCTGTACCCCATTTTTATTGGTTTACTTGGTTTGCTGAAGTCTAACTTCTTGTGTTAATAATGGAGAAAGTAAGAGAATTTATGTGAACCTGAAACAAGGCCAGAGAATTACTGTTTGGTTCAGATCAATTCAGAAGAGTCTGACCCTCATTTTTTTTCAGAGACCTTCAATAGCATTGTTTTAGTTACTTTCATTGGGACAAGATACCCTGCAAGAAGTGGCTTTGAGAAGGGAGAGTTTATTTGGGCCTCTAGTCCATTATGGTGGGCTAAGCATGACATCAGGAGTGACAGGCTACTGGTCATGTTGCATTCACAGCCAGGAAGCAGAAAGAGAACAGGATGCAGAGTGGGGCTATAAAAGTTCAAGGCCCACCCCCAGGAATCCTTCCCCCAGGGAGTCTCTATCTCCTTACCTAAAAGTTCCATAATCTCCCTGCATGGCACCACCAGCTGGAGATGAAGTGTTAAAACCCAGAAGCCTGTGGGGAACACTTCACATTCAGATCACCACAACCACAGACCTGCCAGCTACCATTTCCCCTTGTCCTAGTCATACAGTGAGTTTACATCCTGTCCCATCATGCAGCAAGTTTATATCCTGTCCCATCATGCAGTGAGTTTACATCCTGTCCCATCATGCAGCAGGTTTATATCCTGTCCCATCATGCAGTGGGTCTATATCCTGCCCCATCATGCTCTTCCCTCCATTTCCCATTTTCAGTGGATTATCAAAACTACTTTTATAGTCTCTTCTCCAGATACAGACTCTGTGCAGAAAGTGACAATATGTATGTGGCTCTTCAGGACCACCAGAGAGACTTATCCCTAAGGAAATAAGAAAAGCGGGGTGTAATAGAAGTTGAGTGACACCCATTGAGGACATCTGTCAGTCTTCAAGTGCTCTCTAGAGTGAATGCTCTCAAATCATTGCCTCGAGCCAGGTGAAGGGCTTTATACAACTGCTACAGCCAGACCCTAAGCCAGAAGAGCCAAGGCCATGCAAGAACTTCTGCAGAAGGTGACAGACAAAATACAAGCAGGAGCCAGGGATTTGAACTCTGAAAAGAGAGCTGGGTAAACTACCCTAGTACTCACTACAAAAAGGGCTTTTTCTTCCCACCATCTCTACAGAGACTGCACAGTTCAAGAACCTGGAAGCAGAGGAGCAGCAAGGGTTTCAGAGGGGTCAAGTGAGACAGAAAATCTCCTAGCTTCAGTTTCCACAGAAGGCATACCCTCTCTGGGTTCCTGACATCTCTGTTTTGTTCCATACCCTCTACTACCCTGCCCATGTCTCAAGGGCTGTGCTGGAGTCTCACATAGCCCTACACAGAGTGCCTAGCCCGGAAGTATCCAATGAGTACTGAACAACTAGATCAAATCATTGGGTAAGTCATCCATTATGGTCATTTACACGGTCAGCTTGACCTCTGAGGCCAGCTGTTAACATCAGGCAGAGGCAAAATCCTCAAGGAAAACCTGATTCTTTTAAAGTAGAGAACCCTCTTGTGCTTGAACTACCCCAAGTGGCACAGCAGAGTCCCAGGGAGCCAGCTCCCAAGGGACCCACCCAAAGGTTGCTACATCTGACCTATCCAGAAACCAAATGGAACCCTGCTTCTGTGGCAAGTGACAGGAAACTAAAAAGACACACAGGCCTTGTCGAGGTTGGCAGGGAGGGTCCTGTTGAGTCCAGACCTCAGGTTTCTGTTCCTCCCTGCCTGAAGTCTCCCCTGGGTGAGTCAGGACTCACAGCAAATGCAAGAGGCAGATTATACACAGGGGCTGCTCTGCAAGGAAGCCAGGATCACATCTGTTCCCCTTTCTCCCCTGGCCCACGGTGAGGAAAGTACTGCTTCCTTCCTCTCGAGCCACTGGATCTTGAAGTGAGGAGCCAGGCCTGGCAAGGCGGAGGAACCAGGGGATAAGCCACCTACCTGATCAGGTCACTGTGGTTGAAGCAATATATGAATTATAACCTCGTGTTGTCACATCCAAAAGGAAGCTGGCCTCTTCAGGAACTTTGCCAGGACCTCCTGGCCATGCCCAGGCTGTTTGTGTCCCCATGTCCACCTGAGCATGTCCACCTCACTGTGCCTCCCCAAGCCTGTGACTGAAAAGGATGGTGAAAGGCAGTGAGGGCTCAGAACTCTGCGCCACAAAGCTCAAACTAATGAACTATGCACCAAGAAGACGGGAAGAGGAAAAAGGAGACTAGTATTTTAATTAAAATGAAATGCAAATTGTTGTAAAGAATAATCATCAGGCTATTTAAAAAGCAATTTATAGGTTGCTATCAAAAGCCTCTAGCCCAAGGGACTTCATGCCCTACTAACAGGCTAGAAGAGGTCAGATGAAAAGAAATATTGATCTAGGGATGAACATGTCAGGTAGAGGCTTGCCCTAGAAGGCGTGTGCACATACACACACACATAAACACAAACACACATATACTAAATTCCACACATATAATCACACACATGCATATCTCATACATAAGCACACACACACACACATACATACCATACACATACAGATATACACATACATACACAAGGCTCAGAGTCCAGGAACACAGATCCACTGTGGCAAACCTGAGCATTACTGAAGGGCAAAGATCTTGTTTCATGTTCCATGAGACAAGCAAACTCAGATAGGCTAGGATATACATTTGGGAAAAGCAAAGACAGGCAGACAGACACAAGGACAAGTGGTTTTGTACATCAAAATCTTTACAGACCTTCACTTTGGAGCCCTGACTTGTTTACTTACTAATCATGTCATTTAGATGAGTTTCTTCAACCCCTCAGAACCTCTGTTTGCATCTGCAGTGTCCTTAACAGCAGACCTTCCTGCCTCGTGGCTTTGGGGAGAAGGCAAGAAGAAGTCATCCTCAAACCCGAGGCTTGCTTCAGTGGCTTAGTCAGTTGCTCCAATTTCGAACATAATGAAGCTCGTGTTTAGCTATGTCCACCCTCCAGCACTCCTCCTTCAGTGTCACCAGGCAGTCCCACATTCCTAAACCACAAAGCACAAGGGACATACCCTGCCTGGAGGCCAGGTCCTAAGGTTCTGGCCTCTGGCCTGCCACAGAATCACATTGTGAAGACTTTAAATGTCACTTGGAGGAGGGAGATGGGGCTGAATAGCACTGTTATATCTCCAGATCAAGCCAGGCCACTTTAATGATCCTCCAGGTAGAGGACAGCCTAGAGTTGCTTCTCCCCTGCTGAGTCCTGGTGAGTTCACGGTGTGTCTAACTTTTAACAGAGCTTATGTTTCACAGCTGAGAGTGAAGGGCAGTCAACACTCATTGATACATGGAAAACGTCCATCTTCTTCAAGAGTTCTAGGAAGCCAAGCCACCAAACCAAAGTTCTCCTGGAGGCCTTTCCTCTCTGCTCCCCGCCTTGGCCCTCTGTTCTCTGTTTTGGGAGTTATCAACCAGAATCAACTCATACAAAGGGGCTGTAGTAAATTATTATTAAAAATGCCAGCCCGGGGTGTCTTTCCTACCTTACACATTTATGTTCCCTTATATTTTTAAATAGCCTTAGGCAGTACAATAGTTGGGCAGCTGCCTACCCTTGATGTTGTTAGAATCTGCTTTCCTATCAATAATCCCAAGTTATTGTTTACAATTTACTATGTTCTATCTGGGCTGTACTTGACTCCAATTGGGCAGCCCTCTTAGGCCACGTTCTCATGGCCTAAGCCATTAGCCCATGGCGGCTCTCCTTCTCCCTCTTGTGTGTTCTTCTTCTTCCATCCTCATGGTCCTCTCTCCAAGCCCTTGAAACTCGAACCCCACCTATGTGTCTGCTGCCCAGCTATTAGCTGTTGGCATCTTTATTTACCAATCACAATTAACTGGGGGTCGGGGGAGGGTCGGGTCACTCATTCCATGCAAAGTGTGGACTCTCTCATCTATGGAGCACCAGTCTTGGGAACCCCAGATTAGCATTAGAATATAAGCAACACTAGGCTTATATCACTACAAGAGGTCCCAAGTGTGGAGATTCCGTGGCTGAGAGGAACTACACTGGGCATTCCCATGAGTCGGGATTTAATAGAGTGAAGGACATTTTCTGGATGGTCCTATAATAGAAAATGAGAATAAACTTCAGAGAAAATGACTCAGAAAGGCCAAATGAACAACATCCAGTTAAAGCCATCTTCACACCATTCCCACTGTATAGACACATCCCCCAGAACTCCATCTGCAGTGAGATGAAGAACAATGGAGGGTGTCTCTGTTCATGGGCAGTATGAAAATTCAAATCTTTGCCACATGTGGTTCCCGTTTTTTTTTTTTTTTGTTTTTTTTAATTTTTCCCTTAGAATGTCTAGGACCTGCTACACACCAAGTGGGGAATGATAGAGTAAGGCCAAGTTCCACAGTCCACATCTTCCCTCTAGTTGTCCAGGCCCTGGTGCACACAGGACAGAAAGAATGAAGCAAAGTCTAGAATGTGCAGGTCAGCAGGATTCCAGTTTGGCAGTGAATGGGGAAGGGGGGGGGTTAAGTCTCTGAAGATTTCACTGTTACAGATTTTAGATATTCAAGCTCTTAAAAAAAAACGGCTCTCTTAGGCAATTGTCATCAAAACAGCTTGTGCACATATACTTCATTGCGATGAATCAAGGGCTGTGTGTGTGTGTGTGTGTGCTCTGGAGAGTGGGGATGGGTACTTCTTAGGGTAAAAGTTTCATTAGCTGAGGTTTAAGGTTCTGGGGATATTTCATTTGCAAGGAGAGGTGTTCCAGGAGGTTGAACCTGTAATTTCATCAAGGATTACGTGACATTCCTCAGAAGAGTGGAGCTGGGCTTCCCAAATCAGGCAGAGAAGAGGAAGCCCTGTTAAGAAAAGGGCGTCCTCCATTTTGCATGGAGCTATCCAGAGGTGGTAGACTACAGCCTTAGTAGTGAGGTGCAACACCACAAGCTGCCCATGTCTTTTGCTGTTTCATTTCCTTGAACTGGGGGAAATGATGTCACCTCTCCTCACTTTAGTTTCTTCATCCACAAAATGAGTTTCAGTGAAGAAGCATGTCAGGTTTGGGCCAGTTTTGAAGTCCTGAGAAATTTTCACTGACCACTCATGTCTGCAGAAATTATCCAAAAAGTTCATAAGCATAGAGGAGTGTGTGCCCAGTATGCGAAAGAGGACTCAGCGATGCCCTGGAGCCTGGCTTAGAGATAAGATGGGCTCAACCTTTTTCAGCTCTAGAACACTCTAAAGATGGGGTCTTTGGAAGAGAAACAAAAAGAAGAGATCGGCAACTGGGGGTGCAGTAGAAATGGCAAACCTCCATGTGGGAATAAACCTGACCCTAAGCTTGTGAAGACTGGGCCACAGTTCCATCTCAGCCTCAGAAATAGACATGATGATCAAGAAGATTTCTGTCTATGATCAGCTCCTCGTTCTGCTGGGGAGGCCAGGTAGAAATACAGAGGCAGGTTCGGAAGGTTCAGGTACCATGAGACTGTCCAAGCCAGTGGATAATGAGTTCAATGTTCTTCCTGGTGTTCTATGTATATACCTGAACAGGAAGGAATCTGGGTGGAGACCAAATTCAATTTTTATATGACTATAAAGGACTGCCAGGCAAACTCCAGTTTCATCAGCCTGTATCAGAAGCCACCAAGGTACCAGGTCACAGTCGGCTAGCTCCCTGTTCAGTCCCATTTACTGAAGTCACAAGCAAATGAACTCAGACTCAGAGTGTTCAGTGACTCATGTCAGAATGTAGATTTTCAATTTACACTTATGTGTAATCTAACTCCAGAAGAGTCCATAGGGCAAACTTCTCTATGTTGAATGCTATTTGGGCATCCTTAAAAGAAAAATTACAAGATGGAAGTGGGTCAGTAAGCACACCTACTCAAAATTTAAACATGGTCCACTCTAAGAAAATGGAATAGAAAGAGGGGGACACTAAAAACTTTCTAAGGCATACAATTTTTAAAGTTATATATTGATCAGGAATTATCCATAAGCTGGCCACCTATCTCTCAGACTGTGGTTGTATGAATATTACCTTCTCAGCCACATTATGGTGTTGTCAGCTGTCTGTACTATGGGTGCCTATGTATCCCTATCAGGGTAGTCATGAAGCCATGAGCACCGAGTGTCAGGTTAATGTGGAGCCTTCTCCATCAGACCCCAGTGCGCTTGCTCTGCCAGGTTATTCAGGCCCTACTGGAATAGCCCCACATAGGATGATACACGTGTGTGGACAATCACAACTGATAAATTCCACTAGCAGCTTCTGCTCAGAGGCTCCTGGACACTGTAGTAACAAGAACATTAGCTGAAAAACGGGTCAGTGAGCTCCAGCTGTGCCAGTCTTGGGTTGCTTTACCTCTGAGTCTTCTTTTGACTTTCCCTCCTGGGTTTCTTTCCCTACAATGCTAAGTATGGACCAAGTGTAAGAGCCTCACTTAGCCTCATGCCAGACTTCAGAAGAGACTCCTCACACAGGGAATGAAGCAATGGACAAGTCTCCAGGTTTCCCTAAGAGGGATCTGAAGTCTGTGCAGGAGACTATACACATGCTAATTTCTCTTTCAAATGTCTAACGACTACACTGGGAACTTGGACTTAGGCCTACTTTGTTCCAGAAGACTATTGGTACTAAAGCATTCTGGGAAATGAAATGGCATCCAGAGACAGAAGCCTTGAGAGGACATTGCCACAGTGGGAACAGCAAAGAGGAATGTGGGATGGTAACACAGGCCTTCCTTAGAGGTTGCTGACAGAAAAGGGGAGAAGAGAAAAGGGGACAGAGGCAAGAGCCCAACTTCAGGAGGCCTGTTCTCCCTTGGGCTAAGTGACCCCTGGGAGCCAGAGCAAGGGGCTTTGATGAGAGACTGTCACCCAGAGAGGATATGTTGTCCTGAAAAGATTGTTGGAGACGGGACTTCAGAAATAGCGTCTTGAGAACCTACTGGGCCATGATCCCGGACTCTCCTGACTAGGGTGATCCCTGACTAGGGTGATCTCTCTCCTCTCTCTCTCCCCCTCCCTCCCTCCATCTCTTCCTCCCTTCCTCTCTCTGTTTCTCTCCCCATCTCCCTCACCTGCATTCTCTCTTTTCTAGAGGAGCATCTTCCTTGGCCCCTCCCCCTCACACCCACCAGGCCTGGCTCTTCTGAATGCCTGTCTCACCTTGGCTCTAGCTCTTATCTCACTGTGCAGATTTCCATCTGTTTGGAATGAAGGGTCTCTGAAGCTGAGCATGAATCTAATTGGTGTCTAAGTTCAGTACAGTTCACAGCTGCTTCATACTAAAAGCTTAATGAGAAGCTAGGCATGGCGATGCACACCCATAACCCAGTCCTTAGGAGGCTGGGGATGTCTGGAAAGTATAGTGAGGCTCTAAGTCAAAACCAATGTTTGCTGAATGAATGCTGAATGAATGAATGAATGAATGAATGAATGAATGAATGAATGAATGAATGATGAGTCATCTACCAAACCTGAAGAAGTAGAGATGATTCAGAAAAGCACTCATCTGCTAGGCGCCTGCTAAGGGCCAACTCTACTATTAGATGGAGAGTCTTGGACTTCACAGAATAGGAGGACAGGAAATGGCCACGCTTCACCCCTCTGAAAAGGCCCACCGCCTCACTTCCAAGCGCTTGTTTAATCTCATACAACCCTAGTCCAAGTCTCTTCTCTGTTCTCTATGTATATGGCAGAACAAGAAAACAGAGCAAATGCTGATGTGGGCCCGCCTGGCCACTGAGGGCTGTTGCTAGGTTTCAATTGGTAAAATATCAGATTCCCCTCGAGAAAAGGTGGAGAAGCCCACAGAGCCTGATAACTTAGGGGAAGCAGGAATGTTCCCTAAGGTGAGGACTGGACTGAGCCAGACCAGCTCGCACAGCTGTGATCTCACACATAAGCCATGCAGAAGGGACAGGAACAGAACAGCTGTACATGTGGACAAAAGGTAGAAGAAAATCCCCACCACAGCAGCCTGCTGGATAGAGGGGCTGACACACAACTGGATGTGCCCCAGGGTGGTGCCAGGGACATCTTTCCTGAGCGACCTTGTCTTCTAGGTGTTAAGTCAGGTTTATGACAACACAGTGAAGAACAATCTAACGTGGCTCCTAAGTCCCCCTGAAGTCCCTCCATCACTCTAAGGCGCAGGAGCATAAGCGGCTTGTGCATGTCACTTTCTCAGCAGACATGAATTTTCAAAATGAACTTCCTGAGCTCAGGCTCTCACTGCCATTAGCACTGAGATGTCAGGCAAATTCTTTAGCGTTTCTGTACCTCAGCTCCCCATCTGAAACTGGGATAAGGCCAGTACTTCCCCAACAGAGTTCCCCTTGGTGTTAGATGAGGTAAGAGATACAAAAGGCACAGAATAGTCTCTGGCCATCAGGCAGTACTGTGTGTATCATACTCACTAGTTATATGTTAATATAGGTCACAGGGAAAGGTTATATGACCCAGTTAGCAGCCATCCAGTAGACAAAGGGAGAGAACACTTCCTTGTGTAAACCCAGTGGTAGCCAGCATGCAGTAGTGGCAGGTACATGTACAGGTGTGGCTGCACTCACACTGGGTATTTATATTGAAGTGGTGACAGTCGTTTGCAAGTATTAGATAGCTTACCTGCCGAGCTCCAATAAGTGAAAACTGACAAGCCAACGTACCTGTGTTTGGGAAGAATATAAGACACTGGTCTCACTCTCAGACCCTCCAGCCAGTCCCTTAGTATGACTTGGAGATAGAACTCAACATCTCTGGGCATCTGCTTCCTCTTGCAAAATACCAGGGCTTTCCAACAGAAAGGACTCGGAGAAGGACATGACATGTCCCAGTTCAGTGACACATGTCGAGCTATGCGGGGTTGCTTCCTAGGGTCTCAGAACATCCTTGAGAGTTGGTCAGACAGGCTTTGTGGCTCATCTATTCAGGTGAGGTAAGGATCAGAAGTCACTGGCGCAAGCTTCCAGGGTATAGCAGAATTAGGTCCTTGGAGCCTAGAAGACTCACCACAGCAAGTCCGAGTGAGTGAGCTTAAAGAAGGGAAAGGGAATTACTACGTTATACAACTAAACAAGCAAGGAAGGGAATCTTTCTAGCCCTCTCTGCCAGGTTGTTGGGCACTTGATCTCTATGATTGACAGCGAGCAGAGTGGTATAGGGGTAGAGATTTTTATGATGCTCAGCCTTGTCTGGGTGGGTGGAGGGGGTTGTGGGTAGGAGGAAGTTGCACTCTGGTGGCTTTGTGTAATAATTTTCCAAGGCTAACAGGATGTTTCTCTCTTCAAACAAATCTGATGTCCTTGTGCCCCATGGCCCTTGGAGCAGATCAGTTACAAAGACAACTGTGCCAAGACGATCAGGCACATGCCTCCCCTTTGCAATCGACCTTTGGAAGCCTTTGATGTGCTGGCTGGCCACTGTCCCCCTCCCAGGGGCCCGTTTTTCTGGGCTCAGTTATCAAGTCCATTTTGAAGCAGTATCTTTTGAAAGAGGTTTCTTTGAAAAATAGTCATTTCAAAGAATATTTTCAGTCAACATTTCGACAAACAGTTGTACGAACATTGAAGTGTCTTCTCACTCCAGCCATCGGGCTGTCTGCCCCTGATAGCTAGAAGCAATCCAGGATTATCACGATCTCCAAAGTCTTGCCTAAGCACGGAGGGACAGTGCAGTAGGTAGGTCGGTGTGCGAGAGCACAGCCATCCCTATCTGCCCATTCTCTTGTTCCTTCACTACAGAAAGACACACTGAGCTCCATGCTGTACTCCATCCTAGAGAGGAATGAGACAAGTCCTGCCTCGGAGAGGCTTGCAAAATGCAAGGAAGAGCAACACGATCAACACCCTTAAGACAAGCAGCTTCTAAAAAGGATGTTCAGAATATATTTGGAGACTCCAACGGAGAGATGGGCCATCAGTGGAGCTGGAGAAAGATTCCAAGATGGAGACTTGAAGGATCAATGGTCTCTTCTGTCCTGTATCTCTAGAAGGTGGAAGCCAGAGGTGTGCCAAAAAAAAAAAAAAACACTACCTTGATGCCCTTCATGTTACATTCCCACTTACTACAGAAACTTCAGACTACTGATAAACACTGAAGAGACCTGGCTGAGGAGAGACAGCTGGTAGCATGTCACCTACAAATATGAGGGACACAGGACCTTCAGGACAAAAGACAAAAGTAATACAATAATTGGGAAGCAATGGATTTGATGACTGTATCTGTTGCTTCTAGAATCCAAACTCTGTGCAAGTTTTCCAGTTGACTTTAAAACTGTGCTGTTGATCACTAAGCTGTTCCCCAGAGTTCTCAGAGGCCACTGTCCCCTCATGTGCCAGCTTCCTTGCCGGGATTCCATCACTTGTTCCCACTGTACCAGTTCAAAATGCCACCCACCCCTTACTGAATTCACCCCCCATTCTTCTATCTAGGTTCCCTGTTATGAAAGTAAAGACCTCTGCTTCCACTCTGCCTGAGTTCCAATCCCTTCTCTGCAGTATAGTAGTGGTCACCCTGAGCAAATTCTTATATGATCCTTCCATTTTCAGGCCTTCTGGGCTATGTGTGGACTCTCTGTCTCTTCAGCTAAGTCCTTGCCACCCATCTTCCCACACACACAACCTTCCTAGGATACCTTAGGGCTCTTTTGGCCCAGGCACCTCTTGTTTTGGGGGATTTACCAACTCCACCCTCCTTCAAATACACTTAGACTTGGCTTAGGGAGATCTTCCCAGTCACCAAGCAAAGAGACTCCCTTTTTTGTGCCCCTCCCATCAGATCCTACACATGAGACTTGGACTCTACAATAGGATTATGGCAGCTTCACACTGATCATGAGGCATGATTCAGACTGCATGAGGATGACCCTGGCTCTGTCACCTGCTAGCTGTGTGTCCTAGAACCAACTGTGCCTCTATTCTCTGTGACGGACAGAGTGGTAGAATTAACCTGCATGTGGTTATGAGACCCTTGGACAAGTTCACGCGCAATGAGTGCTTAGACAAGTCTCAGGCTCAGAGCAACTATGAAATAACTGAGTTGATACCAGTTCTAAGCCCTTGCTTGCTCTTATATGGACAGGGCTATCTGTTCTATGTCTGCTTGCTCCTGTCTACAAAAGTGTAACAGGTACTGGGCATACAATAATGGCTAAGTATCCCTTGTGGAGTAAGATATCCAAAGGCTAAATAGATTTATAGAAGGCAAGCTGCCAGGCCCTATTGCTGATGGTATACTGATGAGGTAGCTAATTAGAAAAGGCCTTGACCGGCAGGGCCCAGGGCTCAAGGTGATGGGAGCAGATATTCAGGAGCTATCGCAGCAGCAAGAAACATCCCAGAGGGTGCAGAGGCAGGACCTAGCTTTCAACAACACACATCTCCAGTCCATTACCCTGTATTGGTCAGCTCAAACTACTGTAACAAAAATGCTACCTGCTGGACAGTTTAAGTTCTTAGGATTTCGTTATCATGGCTCTAGAAGTAGAAAGCTCAGAATCTAAATTGAATGAGGTGAGTTTTGGGTGATAACACCCCTACTGGCTTGTAGAGGGTCACCTGCTTGTCCTCAGACAGCCTTGCTTTGGTAAGTGGGTATAGGGAGAGAACCCTAGTACCTTTTCTGAAGATGCAAACCCTTCTGATTAAAGCCCCACTCAAGGGCCTCAGTTAACCATAATCTACTCTTTACACCTCCAATACAGCCTACAAGGGGGATTAGGGCTTTACCATAGGAACTCAGAGGGGAACACAAGCATTTAGTTTGTGGCACCCCCTTGTTCTAGGCACTCTGGCTCTTCCAGCCCTTACCACTGCTCCTTGGCACAGAGAGCAGAACAGGGAAAGCAGTTTCTCAGCATGCCAGCTCAGCCTTCTGCCCCCAGCCTGGCTGCTAATGGCCACTTTGGTGTGTCCACCACGTCTGTCTGCCACCTGAGAATTTGCTTCTAAACTGGGGACCTTATTAGCTGCTAACGGCTGAGCAGAGAAAGCGTGCTGAGGCCTTACAGGAGCTGGCCTTCCGCTCGAGTCTCCTCTCTAGGGTTTGTTTGGGCCACTGCACACTCTGAATTTTCTACCCAGCTTCATTTCTGTCAAGTAATTATTTACAAATTAGATTCCCAGGGAATACATGAGCCGAAAATGCAAGCACAATATATGTAAATAATAACAAAGGGGTTTCCAGTGAACTATCCTCCAAATGCCCACTGACATTAGGGAACTCCTGGACCAGCCCCAGTAGCATCCCTCCACCTCAGGGCATGCAACCAGCTCCAGGTCACTCTGCCTCCAGGGCAGACTTAGGGGGTAGGGGAGACTTAGGGGTCATGGAGGGGAGGGGGAACTCACACTATAAAAATGGCTCTCAGATGCTCACTAAACCCAAAGGCTCATGAAGCAAGGTGTTTTTCAAAGTGTCTTCTCAAATCAAAATCCTTGTACGCTCAATGAAAGTGGAGTTTACCTGTAGTTTTGTTAAAGCTGTAGCAACTACTTGATTTAGAATATCTCTTTTCTGTAGGAAAGGCTTCATCTTTGGACATCAGCAGCAAGATGTCACCAAATGGTCACCTTTCTTTCTTCCTCTGAAGGACTTTGGGATCTGTGCCCAGCTGAGAGATTACACTTGACAGCCTCTCTCCCTAGAGGACTGCCCCATGGCCCTGTAGCCACAGAGGTGCAAGATGGCTTGGCTCGTATGCAGCTCACAGGAGGTAGCAAAAGGGTTTCCAGGAAAGACAGGCAATACAAGCACACAGGAGGAGAACTAAACTCTTTCCCTCTTCCCCTTTCTTGCTCTCTGCAATTGGAGTGATGTCAGAGCACCCACTCATAGTTTGACCAGGAGCTGACTTTATGACTTAGGCTAGGATACTGGGGTTGCACTACCAGAGGAGAGTATGGTGACTGTGGAGTGGCCCACCCATACCGCTATGAGCCATACCAGCAGCAAACACGCCTCATTTCTAATCTGCCAGTGCTCGCTCACAGTCTCTAAGGCTAGCATGCACTTGGGGTCCAGACTTTATTTACAGGCAGCACTTTGCTAGTCCCTATTATCCACTCACTAATTATTTATAACAAAAGCTTCCAAGAGGTAACTCTGTGGTGCAGCATTCCCAATATAGTTTATATTGTATCATCAGCCTTGCTGTCATTAAATTCTGAGGGTTCACATCCTGAGCAGGGCTTGGCCTGCTAGCATTTATGAGTGTCAAATTCAGGAATGTGGGTTTAGGCTTTCCTTTTTTTTTTTTAAAGACTAGGTATTCTAAAGAGATGTGACTGCAAACATATACAAACATGTGTGCATTTGTATATATGGGTGTGTGTCCATGTGCATACAAGCATATGCACATATGCAAGTATGGATGCAGTCTGTGTAGTGTATGCTGTGTGGGTGTATGCATATGTTCACATGTGAGCACATGTGCCTTGTGTATACAAGTTTTCATATATACATGTGTATGCTTGTGTCCATGAGTTTTTCTGGATGCCAGGGTGATGAAGAAGAATAGACAGTTCGGAGAACTGTGTAAAGCTCTGGAGACAAGTGAAACTAAATTAACATTCTTATCCAAAGCCCACAGTTCTTAACATTCACATCTCAGGCACTAACTTGTCTGCATTTGAGGGCTGTTAAAAACTCTCACTACCAAAGTGTATGTGTGTGTGTGTGTGTGTGTGTGTGTGTGTGTGTGTGTGGAGAGGGAGAGTATAATGGCTCAAGTCCATATAATTTTATTATTTCCAATAAAAGCAAAACAAATTTTAAGTGTATAACTAAATGTGATTGGGTTTTTATGTTTCTGTAAGACACAGCACATAATTAGACTCCCAGTCCCCTAACTTAACTTTCTACCACGGCTCCAGTTTCAGCATGAGATGGAAGACATAATCATCATGGTCTGTCAAGTCTCTTCAGGACGAGACCGTCCTCTCGGGAAGGAACGCCACTCTTTATGTTACTCTGACGTTTCTTACACTCATCCCACACAGTCATAGATGATAGTTACACTGTTTGGAACGAAATAAAAGTCAGTGTTCTGTGCCTAGAAAGCCCACTGACGTGTACATAGCACAAACAGAGATCTCACGTGCTTTTCACTTGAACTTCACTTTTTCAGGAGTGTGTTAGTAGCCTCTGCCTGGGAGTCTTGGACCTGGATTCTTTTGTCAAAAAAAAAAAAAAAGACAAAAAAAATGACAATAATTAAACCAGGCAGCAGCTGCCCCTAGCAATGTGACAACCTCTCTGCTCCCTGGAATTTGCTGGAATCACCCTGCTTGTGCTCATCCTGTTCAAATTAGCTGCTCCCTCCCCGTGTCGCAGCGATCTGGGCGAGTTCCCATCTATTAGCTGAATTATTCAGATGTTTCCCCACAATGGCACAGCAGTCACATAACTGGCTTCTAAATCATCACTGAATTGCATTATTGACAATCTGAGCAGATTAATTAAGAAATCTGTCGCAGTGACACAATGAGAGCTGGCTCCTTTTCAAGGCAGATCCACGCTGTCTTCAAGACAGGCACACCTGATGAGATTCCAGAAGAGAGAGGAGAACGAGTGACCACAACACCCTGGCTGGGGACACTTCCTACTGGGTTTGGCAGGGAGGGCTGAGGCAGAAAGTCCCACACCCACACCCAGGCTGCCGCCTCGCTGAGTGGGCTCAAACTGAGAGTTGTGCATAGTGTTCTTTGCACAGGGAAGTCTTTTAGTATGTGCTTTACTTTCTGGACATGTGGTAGTGACATCCCAAGACTGCCTTAACCCTGTTGTAAGAGACCGCTTGCCCTCTGGGCTCTCAAATACCTGTTTGTTCTGAGGGTCTTCCAGAGAGCAAAGCTAGCCCACAACAAACCTTGCTGGTGCCCAGCAAAGAGAAAGTAATTTCTATATTCATCTATTTTTTTCTCCCACATAATGAAAGTTTTATTGGTTTTTCCAGAGTCTTGCAACCAAACCCAACATAAACACTAATGAGTAAGTAAACAAACGTTAAAATCAGAATAGCATTCGGTTCAGGCTGATTTAACTAACTTAATTTGAGAAATGGCTTGATAGTCTGCTAGACTGGTCAGCAATAATTTTTGCAGACTGACAGAGGATCCTGCATATATTCCAAGATCTAAAAAATCTTAAAAAGAAGTTGTACTCAATCCTTGTGGGACCTGGTGGTCTTGGGCCTGTCACCCAACAACATAAACAGCAACAAAGAGTAAAGACAGGAAGGGTTAGAGAGGTCAGGTACATTTTGAGAAATTGCACAGTCCCCAGTGACACTGGCAGCTGGCTTACTTGCTAAGCATGGGCTTTAGGGTTGGGCTAAGGCACCCCAAGAACATAGTGAAGCAGAGCTCCCAAGTAGGGTAGTCAGGGAGGCAGAGTGGGTCAGCCAAAGCAAGGGCAGCAGGAAAGAGATGTTCTGGAAGCATTCTTTGGGATGGGGAAGGATCACAGGAAAGGAAGCAGCACAGCAATGCCCATGTGCCCAGAAGCAGCAAATGTCTACACTAGGCCATGTCAGTGGAACCAGAGGAGAAGGATGGTGGCAGTAGTAACTCTAGCAATGTAACAGGGCGATGAGTGACACTGAATGAACCTATCTGAGGGTCTGGCATTGCTCTAGATACTCTGCATGTGTTCATCTGCCCAACGTGCCCATTACTACATGTAGCTGATGGAAGTGAGGCTCACAGGGTTGGGCTCTCTGATTGGACTTCAAGAGCCTCCAGGGACATATGTCATCCCTGCACAGCCTGAGATGACCATCACATAGATCCACCGCCTAGTGAGAGCTGTGCTTCTGATCATCTGAAGATGACATATAGAAGCTCCTCACAGTAGTAGTCACAAGCAAAGCCACTTTATCTCCCCCACCTGCATACATGACTGGGAACAGAAAAGGAACCAACTTCAGGAGCATCCTTACTCTGTCGAGGCCTCATGCACCACTACTGCTTTCTGAGGCATTCTGGAAACCCCTGTAGTTCCAGTGACACAGATATCATTTGGCAGACACACCCAGGGCTCAGGAGCTCATCTCAGGTGTAGCTTTGAGCTTCAGGCAACCTTCCCTACTGCTCTAACTGCAGTCAGAGCAGCATCTCAGGCTAATTTGCCAAGCTGGACCTGTCCCTGTGCTGGTGTTGGATGAAATAGCTCAGAAATATCTTTTCAAAATTAATATCTGATAATTACCTCCCTCCCCCAAATACACACATGCATGCTCGAGCATACACACACACACACACACACATGCACGCACGCACACACACACGCACACACACACACACACACACCCAAACCCTGTACTCTGCTGAAAACATTCAAGGCAAGAAAGATGATTTACCGGTGATGATTTGATTTCTCCTGGATGCTTAGATTCTATAATGCTGCCCTTTCTAACTGTTCAGATCCCCAAGTCCTGATCATATTGTGTGACAGGGCACACCCACCCCCTCACCCAGATTTTGTTGCTAAAATGTTTCCTCTCTAACAAATTGGAAGAATTTTTGAAAATGAGAAAGGGGTGCTACTAAAATCTCACAGCCTATATGCAGAAAAAACATTTAAGACCAGGAAACAGAATGAAGACCCTCTTGGATAGTGAGATGTTCTGAGTAAGGTAGCCAAGACAGAGGACCCCCTAAGGCCTCCCAGGAGTGGGGAAGAGAGCAGAGCTCATCACACAGGAAGCCTGACTTCCATAAGCCCTCCCAAGTATGCACACAGCCTTAAGGCTTTCTGTGGAGGAGACTGGGTCATTTCTTAAGGTACTGGGTTACCATTAGCTATCCATGAAGATTATCTCAACCAACACGGGTGATGGTCCCATGTCATTCAAAATGAGCTCACCACTATGATGCACAAATTGGGTGTGAATATGATTCTGCACACTTTAGAGTGAAGAGTAAATCCTTGGGAATTCATCTGCAATTAGAAGGAAACATTTCCTCCTCACTAGAGATTTCTGTCTGCTGTCTCATCCCATTTACAACTCAGAGACAAGCTTTGGTCAGCTAAATATATAAATGTGAGGACTAGGGTTCTGTAAGCCGACATGTGGCCTTTGTCTGAAGAACCTGCTTTTGGTATTTTGTCCATCTCACAGAGCAACCTCAGCAGTACCCCTAGATGACTACCCCTCTCTCAGGACACCTTTAACAAAGGAATCTTAATGCCCCCGCCTCAGAACTACTAACTTAGAATCTCCAAGAGATTCATGGGATGAAAGTTTATAGAATGTGGCTTTAAAATAAAGAGCTCCGGCACACAAGTGAGCAGGGCGAGTAAGCCAAGGCTCCAGGCATCCCCGCTGACTTCAAAACGCGATGGCTTCACAGCCCTCCTGGTTCATTGCTTTGTCCTTATTAACATGCTGTAGTTAGCTTCCCAGAGATCTTTCTTGGTATAACATAGCCGCCACCACCATCTCTCTGTGGTAGAATGGAGGGCAATGACTTTATTTTCATACACAAGTTGAGACATGAAGGTATCTTTGCATATCTAAACTTGTCAAAGACCAGATCGTTTTTCTGCAATGAACCCCAGAGGGGAACTTCATCCTAATGAATGTTCACGTAGACACTCTCCATTGCAGTACGTAGGCTTTTGGATTTAGAGTCCATGGGGAGTACTTACTCTCAGGTCATATAACCTTGGTATCCCATACATAGTTTATGAGTTGTATCTATAAAATAGCTACAACCGTGCTAACATACTCTATAAACTAGCTGCCTGGTGACACTGTAGTCATGTTGGTTGTGTGGGTATTTTCTATGTTGTTCACACAATGACAGAACTGCCTAATGATGCATTTCTCAGAATGTCTACCCATCACTAGGTGACACATGTCCATCTGTGGGGCACACAGACAAATACAGAGGACAGATAAGGCGATGCTTAAACTTGATTGAATGCAGAGACTCTTGAATTCATAGAGTACAGTTTGGACATGTCTATGAGGTCATTTACGAGATCACTGAGGAGGATGACAGCAACCAAAAGGAAAAGATACCACCACCACCATCACCACCACCACCACCACCACCACCATCACCACCACCACCCTTGATGTGACCAGCACCACTCAATAAGTCAGGAACCCAGGAAAATCAAAAGTAAGGGGAGGAAGGAGGTGATCACAGGGAAAGCCCACTCTTCCCAGATGGTTGTGTCTGTGGCTGATTCCATCTCCCACAGACCTAGACATCAGCTTCTATAGGCTTTCCACGAAGGCTCTACCCAGCAAGTCTCCGGGAACATCCCACCTAGGCTTCCAGCCCCAGACAGGGGCTGCATCATTAGCCTGGTCTGGTTATGTAACTTACAATGTCTTGTCCTGAGCAGTTTCTAGGTTCTTATTTCTCCAGTGTGTCCACTGTGGGACTACCTGTCCCCATCATGTAATAATGTGTATGTGTATGTGGTTCTTTTCCTCTAGTCAACCCTGACTAAAACAATTGGTATGTAACTTATAATGACTGAATTCCAAAAATAGGGGAGTCATTTCTTTCTTATTGCCTTTTTTATTTTCAGCTTTTCTATAGCTACCATTTGCTAATTTGATAAACACAAATGTAGTCATTTGAATAAAGTGATCATCAACACAAATGGCTAACAGGAAGCCATAGCTTTTAGAAACCTGATGGTGGAAAAGCCATGGCATGTGGAAAGCATGGCTCAGCTCCACTTCCCCGGTGCTGGGATTAGAAGACACTATCCCACCTGGCTTTTTATAAAGGTTCTAGGACTTTAGGGATCAAACTCAGATATTCATGATTGTATTGTAGTTAGAGTGAGAATGGCTCCTATGGATATGAATATATATATATATACATATATATATATATATATATATATCATCTTTGGTCCCAGTTGTTGGAACTCTTTGGAAAAGATTAGGAAGTATGCCCTTGTTAAAGGAGGGGTATCACTGGAGTGGGCTTTGAGGTTTCAAAATCCCAGCGCCTCTCTCTCTCTCTCTCTCTCTTTCTCTCTCCTCTCTGCTCCCCCCAATGCCTTGTGCCTGTAGATCAGATATAAGCACTCATCTATGTCTTTGTTTTAGAACATTTTTATTCTTATTTTTGATGTTATAATTACAATATTTTCCACTTCCCTTCCCCCCCTCTGAATCCTCTTGATCTTTTTCAAATTCATGGCCTCTTTTATTACTATTATTACATGCATATATATATATATATATATATATTCCTAAATATAACTTGATCAGCCTGTATAATTTTTCCAGTGCCATGCCTGCCTACCTGCTTCCATGCTTCCCACCACGGCAGTCAAAGACTCACCCTCTGGAACTGTAAACAAGCCCCCAGTTGAATGCTTTCTTTTATAAATTGCCTTGGTCATAGTGTCTCTTCACAGCAGAAGAAAAGTAACTTAAGACATGTGGCAAACATTTCACGAACTGAGCTATCTTCTCAGCCCCCTCTGTTCCTATTTAATATAAAGTGATAGACTCTTCACTCAGACCGGGAGATCCTTCAACAGGAACACTGTGTGCTAAAAAGCCTATAGACCTTGGGAACTTGTCTTTGGTCTTTATCATCTCCATCTATCCAAATGAAACACATTTTCCCTCACCAA